>NW_017296048.1:200334-234857 GCF_001594075.2 Trachymyrmex cornetzi
ACTTTTTACTTTGTATTTATGTTTTTGAAGTAGTATTTTTACCTTTTGTTTAAGAAATATTGTTTAAAAACAATGTGATATGTCGGTATCGGTGATCTTCCTCTACTAATTCTCGACATTTCTGACGAGACGTGGACTATCCTTCTTGTATTGTCGAAAAGACTTTTCTACCAATATGTCGGTATCGGTGATCTTCCTCTACTGATTCTCGACATTTCTGACGAGACGTGGACTATCCTTCTTGTATTGTCGAAAAGACTTTTCTACCGGACGTTTTAGTCGATTTTACATCGACGCGTTCCTGAATGAGGATGAGAGGAAAGTGTATGAGATCGGAATCGAGACGCGTCGTCAACAGAACGTGATTCGTCGTCTAAGGCCGACAATGGAGCTTCTCAATCCACTAAAAGCGTTCCTGGCTGTCATGTTGATTCGCGTCGATCCGAGTGATGGCAATGGTGATTTGTCAACGGTGAGTGGTAAACAGATCGTTTACAGTGATCGAAAACTGGATTACATTTTTGTCATCAATAGGGTGTTACTTATAATAATTGAATTGTACCTTAATCAGGATTTTATTCAGTATACGCTAAAGGCAGCTTTGCCGTAGGGCGAACTAAGTGAACACTTCAACCTTATACTAGTGCAAAGACCTCAGTGGATCGCGATAAATGCTCTCCTTAGGCTAAATTGAAACAAGCGATTTTTTCTGCGAGGTTCATTGCAAGGGCCTTACGCGCGTAAGGGTCTCACGCCAGGGCACAATAGCCACTTTCCATCCTGAAACCTCGTTAGTTTTAGAGCCGCCTCTGGTCATAGCTTCTTGTAAGCGATCAGTTAACCGTCACTTTAAGCGACTCCTTCTTGGAATCGATTCTATTAAGTTATTACACTGTTGCTATTGCCACGCTGCATTGTGATTTTATGTTAAAATGGCTCATGATGCTACCTTTTAAAAAAATTAAACTGAAAAATCGGATAATATCAAGTCACGATACATGATGGAATTTTTTTAATTTATTATAACTCTACTTTTTGAATCTTTTGCAGTGAAATCTCACTTAAAAGATTGAAAATTAAGCCAATCTTAAAAAAAGAATGAAAATATTTTTACTCTTGAACAAGAGTAGCAAATTTTCACTCTTTAGGAGTGAGATTTTATTTTTTTGGAGTAAGATTTCACTCTTTCGGAATGAAGCTTCACATAAAAAAAAGTGAGATTTTATTCCTTTAAAGTGAATCTCACTCCAAAATAATGAAATCTTACTCTAAAAGAATGAAAATCTGCTACTCTCGTTCAAGAGTAAAAAATTTTCTCTTTTTTTAAGACTGGCTTAATTTTCACTTCAAAAGATTTAGAGGGTATGTAATATCGGGGAATTAATAATTTCTAATATTATATAGAATTGATTTTTAACATTATACCGGATATTATATATACTATTATTATCGCGCTTACAATCCAAAAAAGTTTTGCTACTGAACTCAAAAAAAGTTTGCTACTGTCATCATCTTTTATGGACGGAATATTGCTCTCGAAAATAAGGTTCCCTCGATTACCCCATCAAAGTTTTTGTTAAAATCTAATTCAAGACGGCACCTGCATTTAATACGAAACGTTATACGGGGATCGCGACTTCATTTCACCTGTAATAGAATCCGAAACGCGGACTACACGTCGACTTACGAGCGCATCCGAGCCGGGTATTTCTTACAACGTCGCCGCCACCGTCATCGTCGCTTGCCAGCCAGCTGCAATTTCGTGCATGTTCGAAATTGCGCGATCGACCATACGGAGCGAGAGTAGAGTACAAGCAATCGGACGTTGGAAGAAAAATGCGATTGAATTCTGGATGCTCTGCGTCTCGCCGCGCCGCACCGGCAATACAATGTCATTAAACGATCCCCGGCGGGCGGCCGTTCCCGTAAGCGAGACGAAATGAAAAAGGCAAATGGATGCACCGTGCGCCCATTATTACTATTGGCATACGGGATATAGCCTCGGTCGTGCAGCATGGTCAAGGTAATAGTTATTTCCCGCGCCGCGCCTCATGGCTCTCTCGTTCTCCATGGCAAGCCATGAGATAAATCGGCCACGGTCTCGCATAATCGCGGCGAATCTCCCCGCGAGTCGAGGACACGATCGATCTCTCTCCCTCTCGATTTGGATTAAGCTACCCGGTGCTGCAGCAGGTGCGGCTCATTTGAATATTATGTGGAACAAATGACCGACTTCTGATCCGTGAACGCTGCTCCAGCTCTTCTAGAGAGCCTCCGCGCGCTTCGCCACGAGGAATGGCGTTTCACGTCCCGTCGATGCTCTAGATGTGTAGATTACAAGATGATTCATGTGCAAAGTTAATGTTCGCAGAATTAGCGTTTTATAAACATTTTTGCCCGACTTTACGTTACGCGTCGACTTGTGGAAAATGAAAGAGATATAATATATCAACTTATACATGAATCGGGCATAATATAGCCAAGTATTTTTCGGCTCATTTCGCCCTCCTTGCTTCTTTTATATACAAAAACTTTTGATGAAATTTTAAAGTAGATTTTGTTGTAAAACTCATTTCCTCAATGTGCTTAAATGAGGAACAGCGAATAATGCGAGGTTTTATTAAAAGATGAGATTTATGAGATCTGCGTGCCGCGGAATGTATGCATTTTTTCAGCTAACTGCATCGTAATTTGTAGCATATATGTTGCAATATGCGTTTTAAGATGTATACATTTTATGTGGTACTTTCGGAAGCTTTTCTACGATCCTTCTGGCGTACTAAAAGTTACAATAACGGGGTATCTTTATTTAGAGCGCCTCTTAAGTGGTCCTGGTCCGTTATTGCATAAATAGGGTCACCGAAGAGAACGGAAGACAAGAAGAAAGAGACCAAGTTTCTCCCGGGGCGACTCGACGGTAGAACTGGTACTGAATCGTGGTGTGTATGTGTGTGTGGATAAGAAACAAAAAAACAGATGTTTGTTCCTTTCGTGCACGTGGCAACTATTGAAAATGTCAATATGATCGTGACGCGTCAAAATCGCAAGATTAATGGCGCGTTATCACCGTCGATTTTCATGCGTCATTCAAGTTTTTATTTATGTGCTTCAAGAAATGGATGAAGATATTTTTATTAACATCTACTAGATGCATTTTTCATCGCTAGAAACGGGAAAAACCTCGGGAAAAACAGAGTACGATAGTAATGATAAAATAAATTATTGCAGAAGTATACAAGATTTCACAAAGAGAGATAAATAATAGTGAGGAAATATTATTTTTCACTAATTTATTCAAGGGGAATGAAAAATTATTTTACTGTAGTTATAATGAAATGAAATAATAATGAAATGAAATAATAATGAAATGAAATAAATAACTTACAAATGCAATTATAACGAAAATTTGTAAACATATTTTGATCGCAGCCTGCACAATTAATTTTTCGAAATACGAAAGATACAAAATGCAAATTCGTAGTTGAAATTTTTGAAAGTCAATTTGCATTTACCTTGTTGCTTTACGTTGCAAATTATTTGGTTACAGGATCGGGCGAGAAACGTCTCCGAGAGATTCACATCCACGACCACGTTGACGGTGAACATACGGGACGATGATGATCAAGATCCATCCTTTATTTACCAAGGCTGTATGCTTTTGGATGGCGCCTGCATCAATCCGGAATACTCCGCGTCGGTACGTAAATTGCAATTATAAAAAAAAACTGCGGTTCTTTCGAGCATGTATCAACACCAGGGCATTATTTTGACGAACGTTTTTCAGCTGTTTTGTTTAAAATAGTATTGAAAAATTCAAGTGTGTGTAATCGAATACGTCTGCTTAATCGGCCGTCAATATCTCACTGCTCGAATTCACGTAGTCAATAAATCGGTGCAACCGGTTCTGCAAGAACGATTCTCTTTTTCTCTTCGTCAGGTTTCAAGCGGAGTATTATCTGGCATACTCAATATCTCGCCTGAGAAAATACAAGCGGTCGATATGGACAGCATAAACGCGCCGATTCACTATTCTTTCCTCAGCGGAAATCCGCCGAATTACCGGGATTTCTTTGAAATCAATCCTAATACCGGAGCGGTGAAACAAATCAAAGCCGTTGACACGACGGTAACCAAGAAGTTCGATATTATTATTAAGGTAAATATCAACATTATATTTTACGTGAAAAAAATGTTTAAATAATTTGGTATAATTTATAATTATTTCGTATAAGTAGATGATAAAGAATATAAGGAAATTTATAAAGAACGTTGTTTACAGTTATAAGTAATGTAAATACATTCTAAAAAATATGAATGTGTATTTGACGTTCTACGGATGTTTATGTAATTCTCATCGTGTTGGATATAAAAACCAAAATGAATTCAACACTATAAGTGTAAATTTAACACCATGATGTAAATGATTTAATACTAACATAGTGTCAAATTTACACTCTTGGTGTTTGTATCAATATTAACCCAGTGAGAATTATATTTAACATCTATTGTATGTGTAGAGGAAAGCTCCCTATTATGAGATAGATCCCTAATATGAGATAGCGGCGTTTTTGTTAAACTAATAAACGCTATCTATTGGTTCCACTATGAATTTATTGCTCTTGGATTGAAAACTATTTAATAGAAAATTCATTATTAGATCGTGCCTGTAGTCATTGTAAAACAAGATTTTAGAATTTGGATGTCTTCAAGTTTCATTGAGATGAGCAACCTTTAAACCTTGTTTATTATTTAATAAATAAATATTTGGCAATAAATTCTTCATGTAGTGATAGAGTAAAGTCGTACTAATAGAAAAATATGGGATATGTTGAATTGTTTAATTATAGAAATTAGATTTGATGATCGTAAAACTATAAGGCGTGGAAATCATAATATGAGATACCCAGGGTATTCCTAATATGAAATAACTCATGTTCCTATGTTATAGTGAAAATCGTTGCTAAAGTATAAATGTTATTGTATAATAATAAAAAAGACAACCGAAATGAACGTCGAGTGCCTATATCTGCGATGCTTGATTCCAACTACCTGAAAACGAGTTCTGAGTGTAATCTATCGTATGCTCATTTTTCGCGCACGCAGGCTGTGCTTATTTGTATTTTAGAAACATTAAATAAAGGTTTTTAATTGCGATACTGATATACTTTGCGTTTTGCTATCGATTTCTCGGAGCATCTCACATTAGGAGCACAATTTTTTTGACTTTGCGATTTGCTTACTTTTACGTTTCTTTAATTAAAAAAAAATGGAATTTAAATTAAATTTTATGTAACGTTATCTTAGAGCTTATTAAATTCCTTTCAAAATGTCTTATTATTTTTTAAATTCTGCCTATAGATTTCTAGCATTTACCCAAAATGAATTCGGTATCTCATAATAGGGGCCTTTCCTCTACCTATATTTTTTAGAGTGCAGTTGCTCTCAATAATTTTCAATAACATAATTAACCGAATATTTTTACACTAAAGAGTTGCATTTGAAAAAATAATACAAAATTCTTTGTCATACGCGTAACTTAAACTTTTTTTTCAAAATTTTAAATATGTATAATAACGGTATTTGCTTCTTTTCTCAAGGCGGTTGAAGTGTCGGAAACGAAGCGGTCTGCTACCGCTAAATTAGCAATTACCGTCAAGCCGGTCGACAGTAATCCACCCGTTATAATGGCGTCAAACATCGAAGGTTTCGTCGATGAGAATGCTCCGATCGGCACAAAGGTCATCGATGAAAGCGGGAATTCCATTGTGCTCACCGTGTCGGATGCTGATCTGGTGAGTGTAGCCACGTAGATTCCATCGATTTCTGTTTAACAAAGCATAACCGAGGTGCGAATTGACCGTTTAATTATTTCTATTATTAAAGGATAAGACCTGTGCTGGGGGATGAAATTCGTGTCACCTGTATATTTAAAGTCTGCATCTGCTTCTTTTTCCTTTTATTAAAAAAATCCGTTTCTATATCCAGGGACCAGACGATCCAAAACCGGCGTATACTTTCGAACTGACCACAAATTTCTTTGCGATCGATCCGTCCGGCGTTCTTGTCGTGAACGAGGAGAATTTGGACCGAGATCCTCCGAGTCCTGGCCGCTTTCGATTCCAGGTTGTCGCCCGGGAGAAAACGGGTGTGGCTGCGTCTTCACCTCTATCGTTTGTCGTAACGTTGAACGATGTTAACGACAATGCGCCTCTGCTTCCGATGATGGCACCCATCACTGTTCAAGCGGGAGAGACGAAGAGACAAATAGCAAAGGTGGTTTCTTTATGCTTCTTGACTAACAACTTTGTATGTTCGAGAATAATAATAATAATTGCGAGTAATTCGTACTTTTTTATATTTGATACTTTTTAGTATGTACTTATCTAAATTGTCATTAATTTACTGTTTGTTAATGCTCCATAATTCTTTTTCGCGCTTAAAAAGATACGAGACTCTAAGAGAATTTAATTTCTAATCTCGCTCAGGTGGAAGCCACGGACAACGACGAGGGTGAAAATGCCGAGATAACGTACAGTATTTATCACGTGTCAAACAACGGCTTGCATAAATTCAAGATAGATCCAAAGACCGGAGTTATCGAGTCCGTGAGGAAACTTAACGCTGGCGAACAGTACAGCATCACAGTGCAGGCCACCGACAAAGGTGGCAAGTACTCGCAGACAATCGTCGAGGTGAACGTCATTCCCGGGCCCAACACCAGAAGCCCCGTGTTCCAGCAACCGGTGTACGAGGTGCAAGTCAGCGAGGGAGCCTCCATCAATTCCACAGTCGCGACTATCACTGTGAGTATCCTTGATATGATGTCCTTCTCGTTGGCGTTTTATTTTAAAGCTTCAACTCTGCTCTGACAGAAGCACTGTATCTGCTCGATATATACTTCATTGTTTTTTTTTCCTTTCGTGTTTCTATCGCGTTGATGAAGCATTCGATCTATGTTTCATTCTTCTATTTATATTAGTTTTTTCGGAATTATATAAAAACATGTTTCGTAATTAATTTTTCTGTATCAGAATGCGAATCTCTCTTCTTTGAATTCTATGAAATCAATCCGGATTGTCCTTTTCTTTTTAAAACAATGGATCTTTAAATGGTTGTAATAATAATATAGCGTTATCAATAAACGTTACAGGCCACTGATCCAGAAAACGACCCGGTGTCGTACTCGATAGTATCGGGAAATGACTTGCGCCAGTTTGCGATCGGCGACAAATCAGGCGTTATTACCGTTATAAGGAAGTTGGATAGGGAGGACCTGACCCGGTATCAGTTGGTAAGTCGATATCGTCAAACACCGTAGCATGAACTTCCTACACCCTCTATTACAAGCCAATGCACTTCTTGCTTTATACCACTTTCTACTGATAGCTTTTATCTAATCTAAGGAAACATCGGTGTGTTTCTTCCTCCGTTTATAAACAAGTAGCAAAATCGAAACACAACAACGTAGTTAACTTTGAGCATATATATACGGCATATATAATCTGTTTACATACTTTAAATAAAAAGGTAGACATTTATATTTTTAATATTTATAGCATATAATTTCTGCTACATTTAATTTCTTAAAGAAAAAAATTTCTCGTAAAAGAATTATATATTAAAAATAAAATCTTATTGACTGGTTCTTCAGATATTTTTATTGTTGAAAGTCGTCATTACTCACGTTTCGTCAAATTGGAATAAATTAAAAACAGAGTGTAATGCTGTGATATTATTGGTTTATGTAGTTGATAAAAGCCGAGGATACCGGTGGTCTCTACAGCACCGCGACGGTCAATATTATGGTTACCGATATCAATGACAAGAATCCCGAATTTGTGGGTCTCCCTTATGAATTTACCGTCAAGGAGAACGAAGCACGTAAATTAATTGGCCGCGTGCATGCCGAAGACGCCGACGAAGGTATAAACGCCGAAATCACTTATTTTGTACCTGACGATATTCCGTTTACCGTGGATCCCGAAACTGGCGATGTTCTAACGAAGATAGTGTTGGATTACGAACAGAACGATGTGAGTGATATTTCCATTATTCTTTCAGCTTTTAATGTAAAACATTAAAATAATATATTATATTATGTTATATTATTAATAATATATTATATCATTTTAATGTAAAACTTATATTTTTAACAATGTTAATTAGAAAATCCATGTAAGTATTTTGATACCTTTTATCTTTCAATTTATTGGGAAAATCATTTTGGGATATTTTGACTATTTCGAGCTAGACGATTATTGGAGATAATATATTGGAGAATTTTGAATTGTTAATGAATTTTTCTTTCCGAATGAATTTGTGAAAAGCTGCATCAAATGACGCATAAGAGCTTATTAGACTTTTCAGGATTTTAGGAATGCTCTCCAGTTCTGTGAAAGTTATAAACTGCGAATACAACTCGAGAGTGTCTTACAACGAAACAGTTTAACTTATACTCGGATTACGAGAATATCGTCACAGTTAAATTGCAATTGTACTATTATGTGCGCTTGAGACAAAGAAAATGAGCAAACTGCGTATCTGAGTTAAAGTCTGCACGATTTTCATAGAAATGCATTGTGTAAAAAAATCTGATGATAATTTCATGCAATGTGATACAAACTTTTAATTAATCATGTTGTAAAAATTTTCGTTAAAATCGTTTTGAAAATATGATTATGCATTACATTAAAACTTTTTATTTTATTCTGACATTCTCTTGAATTTCAGAATTAAATTATAAAATTTCCACACAACACAATTCTCCAAGAGATGTCCTCAGGACGTCACTCGAAGAACTGTGTTGTGCCGGTTAAGATAAATCTTTTTTTCTAATTTTGTATTTGTTGAATGTAATAAAATACGATATTTGCATAAATTGCGTAGGAATACAAATTCGTAGTGACTGCAAGGGATGGAGCCCCCGATTATCGCTTGGCAACTGCGACAGTCACGGTGAAAGTCATAGATGTCGAGGACGAGGTTCCGGTCTTTCACCAAAGCAGTTACGAGGCACGTGTCAAGGAAAACGTGCCAGACCATAATGTAATTCAAGTCACGGTGAGTCGCATGTCAGACCGCAGTAATACTATTCATAATAGCGTCTGTTCTCGAATGGAAAACGTGTAAAGCGAGAGAAGTACGATTAAAAGAGATTAATCCGTCTATTCGCATCAGTTCCTGTAGATTTAATTTAATGAAAATTGAGACTCTCGTGCGGGGATGTTGATCGTTTAATGTGGATTCCAATACAAAACGTTCGCGTTAAGATAAAGCGTCTCGACTTGTTCGCGTAGCATGCCGAGTGTGAAATTAGTTCCGAAATGGATCATAATAAGGGATGTAATTTCATCGAGGATGAGAGACGAGATTCGCTCGAGAAGTTTCAAAAGTTCATTGGATAATCGAGACGTACACTCGTTCCGACTCGAGAGATATTCGTGTTACTCGCGTCGTCGACGATTCCCATCCTCGTCGACGAGGTGGAAAGGATAGTGCGTTCTGGGACGGCAGTCTTATTCAGATTTTGAAGCTAACGCGATTACTTCTAGGCCGATGATCCGGACACAAAGAAGCAAATTACGTACATGATCAAACAAGGGGATACCGAACTCTTCAGCATAGACCCGAAGACTGGAGTAATAAAAACTATCCGCGGTCTCGATTACGAAAGCCAAAACCAGCATGTACTTATCATAGGCACTGAGGAGAACACTAACGATCTACCTGGCTCCACCACCCGCGTTGTTATTAATGTTCAGGTATTTTTTTATGAGTGTCTGAATCTTTATTTATGGTAGTTGTCAATATCCATCATCGATTTACTATTATCGTTGATGCATCATATAGTACACATGAATGCCTTTTAGAATATCACATTATATAGCCAATTTAAACTGCTATCGATTTTTGTTTATCATATTTGAGCAGAAATTATGTAAATAAGATTTTATTTTAGTGTAAAATAAATTGTCGTTTATGATTAATGATTTAGAAGACCTTATATATAATTAAATAAAATAATTAAATACAAATTTAATTTAACTATTTTATTTAACGTTTCATAATTAAATAAAATATGTACCTGACATACCTGCATTAATGCATAGTTCTTCTGCATAATCTCTAGTTAAAAGTTAAAATGTTAAAACGGGAATTAATTGCCTGTGTCTCAGTCACGGGAATTAATCCATGGGATCAATTTAACGGAACCGGTTTATGTTGATCACATTAATATCATAATCAACGATCACCCTATCATTTATCATACTTCGAGTACTTTTAATTTAACTGTATCTTCTTACTCGACGGATTAATAACATTTTAAACGCGCATCATGGCAGGATGTGAACGACATTCCACCGGTATTTACATCGGTACCACGTCCGATTACGCTGGACGACGACGTCCCTATAGGAACAACCGTAATTGATCTTGTTGCTGCAGATTCCGATGGAACCGCTCCGGGAAATCAGGTTGGTGTATTGACTTCTTTTCAGTACTTGATTTCTTCTCCGTTGAATAAACAAGGAGATAGATTTTCACCGAGTCTGGTATCTGTAGGTTCGATATGATATCATTGGCCGCGGCATCGCCAGCAAGTATTTCGTAATCGATCCCGATACCGGCGTACTCCGAGTACGAGATGACTTGCGCAAGGAGACCGACTCTGAGTATCAGGTATTTAATCCTCCGTATATAACTCGACGCCGCACGTCGTTCGCGATCTGGCTCATCTATATAGCGAGATAATTCTTTTTTCTCAGATCGACGTTCTAGCATACGATATGGGAGACCCGCCATTGTCGTCCGAGACCACTGTGACAGTCTACGTACGTCACGTAGCGACGGTTCCGCCGGAGATCGGTTTGGGTTTCGCGGAGAACTCGTATAACGTCGAAGTGCCCGAAGACGCAAGCGACAACACGCTAATAAAGATAATCACTATCATCAACAGTCACGCGTACAACACCACGCCGCTCAGATGCGAGATTTATAGCGGCAATGAAGAAGGCTTGTTCGAAGCGAACGTCACGAAGGAGCGAAATTGCGCGCTGAGACTGAAGAAAGGAGCGCTGGATTATGAGACGACGGAATCTTACCAGATTAAGATCAAACTGGAATCGCTCTCAGGCCTTTTAAACTCAGGCAGAAATACGACGATGGTGAGAAACGCGACAGAACTTGTCGGTGTTTTTATTCTCGGTGTGAAACGAGAATCTTTATAATCCAAATAAAATATCATGTAGCTATTAATACGAGTAGACATACTAAAGATAAAAAAATTAATACATATGGGACACATAAAAACTTAGTTATCTATCTTGCAGAGATGTAACTTAAGTATTATCGCTTCAATTATAAATCTTTATGTAATAAAAATTTCCAATACTTTACATGAAGAAATTTTAAATACAAAAGATACAAATCCACAACTTTTCTTATCTCGTCTAATCTAGCAGAATTTAATTTTAAAATATTAAAATTTATACTCTTGTAAGAAAAGAGAAATACATAAAAAATATAATTTATGTAAAACTCTGATTATGTGAGGTAACCGTTGTAGTAAGATTATCAATTCTCATTTTTTCTCTAATAAAATTGCAGGTAAAGATTCAGGTGCTGGATGTAAATGATAACAAGCCCGAGTTTATTTTCCCGGAGGCGAGTCAGAAGCTCACGAGGGGACGTTACTTTGCGGCGATTCCGCGCACCGCGCAATTCGCGTCCACCGTCGTACAAGTGAAGGCTATCGATAAAGATAATGGCAAGTACGGCAAGCTGGAGTACAAAATCCTGGAAGGGCGAGGTTCCGGTTACTTCACAATCGACGTCACCACCGGTATAATCAGGACGACGGCGACGTTCGACCACGTGGATGCATCCGAGCTTCCCTTTAAATTCGACGTTCGCGTGCGCGACAATCCTAGCTCGATTGACAACTCCAATTCGATTATCGCACCGGTGATCGTCAATCTCATCGGGGAAGAAAACCTGATGATCCTCGTGGTGCAAGATGCGGCGCCGGATGTATTGCAAAAAGAAGCCGATAAAATAGCGAACGTAATTCAGCAGAAGAGCGATCTGCTGATCAGCATTGACAGAGTCGCGATGAGAAAGGTTCTCACGAAGAATGGCACTATCGAGACGTTCCCGCAGGACTCCGATGTATGGTTCTACGCGATCGATCCGGACACCGAAGCTATATTAAATAGAAACAGTACCAAAGTGCAAAAGTAAGTCTTAAAGTACGCTCTTTATATAATATTGGAAGTGATTGATTATTTATTTGAATATTAAAAGCACATTGTCCAATGTTTAAATTAATAAATAATTAATAAATAAATATTTTAAATTGAATTAAAATAATACACAAAAATTCCATAAATAGAATCTTATTAACAAATTTATTTAACATTATTATTTATTCAGATTTTATATTAACGAGAAGATTACGTTTTGTAGTTTGAGTTTCATTATAATATCACTTTAACTTTATCTTTGTATTAAATACGTGGCTGAAGCCACAATGTTTCACATTTATTTGCGGAACAGTATTACGTAATTACTGCAATATTCACGTTGCAATGTGCTTTTAGATATCTACTTCCGTATAAATGAAATGGAATATTACTAAATTGATTTAAAATAGATTTCAGAATTAATGGTTACGTAACAAGAAATTGCTTTAAAACTTTCTCTTTAATAACATTATAATAATCGATTAAATTAAATATTTAAATAGAACTCTGTTTAAATATATTATTTTAACACAATTTGTGAACTAATTGTTTCCTTGATTACGATTTTAAATTTTTTGTAAATACAGCATATTTAAATTGCTAGAAATCTCTTAGTAAATGTTTTTTCTGAACAAAATTTGAGCTTTATTGTAACTTGAATTAATGAAAAATTAAATTGAAAATTTCAACGACTATTCCGTGTTTGATAATGAAAGGCACGTTTTTTGTGCGAGCATTGAAAGGTCAATTATAACTTTTGATTAAGGTGACATTTGCTCGTGGGCAAATATTAAAAGCGCCGAATATTCGACAGATCTATCATGGATAAATCAGCCATGTCAAATATCACCTTTGACGTGTCTACGTTAGTGCGGGCAAATGCTATCGACATTCATGCACCCGTGATGCCACCCGAGCCAGTTCGAACACAAACGGCGGTCGCGTTCAGCGGCGAGGTATTCCCGTACGCGCTAATCATCATCGCGTGCGTGATTTTGATCCTCGGCATTGCCGGTATCATATACATATGCGTCTCCTGGTCCAAGTAAGTGCTCTGATTTTAATGCTGAAACTTTTTAATACTGCGCGAGTTAAAATAAATCGATAAATACATTTATAAAAAGATAATTAACGAGGAAGCTAAGATACAACACGCGATATTACGGTTTATTATAGATTATTAAAGTAATAAACAATTTAAATTAAACACTTGTACACAGAAAAAACGATGTTATATTAACAGCATTGGTCAGCAGTATTCTAATTGAAAATCTTGTTATTCTTGTTTATTTAATAGATAACGGTATTTATGAAATACAAATAAGATTTTAATAAAACATGATGTATTTGTTTCATTGAATTAACAAGATTATTTTTAATTAAATTACTGCTAATAATACGACATAATTTTTTTCATGTACATGATAAATTTATTACGGATAAAAATAACCTGCATATAGATATAATTAAATATAATATGGAGACGATGTTTCAAAAAATTTGAATTTGTGTTGGCTTGCAAACTTAAGCTAGTAGATTTTCATGACATTTTTGCATGTTGTTTTAATAAAAATTGTTGCATATACAAATACTGAAATAGAGAATATCACAATTGCTATTACCGTTTTAGTTGTTATTACGATCGCTGAGAGAGTTGTTTCATGAGTGTGAATATTCATTTGACATCAAGTACGAGCCATGCAAATTTATACCGCTCTTCATTACCTCCATTAGCTTTAATTGCGCTTTCCGCTTTGAATATCTCCGCAAACACTTATTACTTCGACATTGCGATCGCGGCAAAATTAGTTCTTCCGAAGTATTTACTTCCGCGACGAGGAATTTAAAGCTTATCCCGAGAGATTCTCATCGTGAAAATGTTACATAGGTATAAAGCGTACAAGGAACGTATGCAGCGCATGTATGTGGTGCCACGATACGATCCCGTTTATGTGGAACCCAATTTGAAGGAATACGAGACGCAAGTGCTTCAGATGAGCGTGCCGGTTGACGACAACGATAGCTGCAACGATTTACAATTGGATTTCAGCAACAAAAATCACGCGTTTAGTCTGGACAATGTCAGCTACATCACCAAAGATCATGGAGACAGTACCGGTAATTCGCAGCAGACGATATATTAGGTGTTGAACTTAATTCCTGCCGTTTTTCGTCTCCAAAATTGATTTGTTTCGAAGGGAAATACCTTAATCAGAGTATTATTAATAAAGTATTATTAATTAGTAATAAAGTAGAAAATGGAAGAAATTACTTTGATTAAGGTATTCATTCATCTTCCCTTCGAAATAAATCAATTTTGGAGACGAAAAACGGTAAGAATTAAATTTAATACCTAATAATATCTGCATACTTAATGCAAGCTGAATTTTTAAAAAATATGTAGATGAAGATTGCAGAATTAAAGTATTCTGCATTTATATCTCATTTCATGTTATTATCCACAATCAATAAATTACAAAATGAAACTAAAAACATATTTATCCTCATACTCCATAAACATTACAGTGTAAAAATAAAATATTAATTTAATAAAATATTAATAAAATATAAAATAAAATATTAATTTTAACTTGAAGACGTTTAATGTACTTTCTGAGACAATATTTTTGCATGTCTCAGAAAATCCACTATACGTCTTTAAGTTAAAATTAACATTCTATTTTTTTACAGTATAATTTTCCTTAAACTGAAGTTATTTCATTCAGAGGATTAACGTAATAATTAAATACTTTTTGAACAATACTAGTTTGTAGTGGATATCGGAGATGTATAATGAACTTATGTGTTCTGCTTTAAGGCCAACAAAGCCCCGTTAGTTCCGAAGCGGCGACCACGGCACGAGCATCCAGTATTGTCGGCAATCACGGCGATACCAATATTCATTCCCTAAGACGGTCCACACTGGGCCGAAAGAATCACAGCGCGAGCAACACGAATACCCTCAACAATCGCGACGCGACGCCAGTACTTAATCCCTTGTACAATCACGGCGGTGATCTGCTGAGCCCTAGTCCGTCCAATGACAACGTTACCTTCAGGGAGAGGAAGGATTACTCGCATCTCGGATTTACCTATCTGGGCGAGCAAAGTCCCGTGGAGACCACGACGGAATTGTAAGTCTTGCTCCGAGAGACGATGTGCGAATGTTTGTCACTTTAAAGACTGCCAACGAATTATATACGTATCCGCGAAAAAGAAAGGTTGAGATATCATCTTACAAATGATAACTTACAGCATCCTGTAATTTTTATTTTGATACATATATCGTATACACGATAAGACGAACAACTGTGATGGACATAACATTTTTTTTCACATCAAAGTTCAATCAATGATAAGATTTGAGCGGTAAAAAATTTCAAATCCCACGCGTAAAAATCCTATCAACGAATATCGTCTCGCATTTACGACATACGTAAAATCAACATTCACCTATCCTTCGCAACGAGCGGATGTAACTCTTTTTGCATTTAATTTTGACAAATGCATGAAATACAACGACGAGAAGAATTCTCGACGCCACGTAGCATTTTTCTCCCGACGCGTTAAGCAACATTAAAGAGCCATACGAAGAGCATATGAAAGCTTATAAATAGTTGAATGACTTTGTATCTATATGTTCTTCCTTTCATATGTCATCTTCTGAATGTGTACCTGCTGTGCTGATTCAGCGCGCGCAATGCAGCCGCGGAATTCCCGGTGGGACACGTATTCTGAACGAGTTGTTCCGTATGTGATATCCATAAAAGAGCAGTGTTATAGCGTTTCAGATACGACGGCGGAACGAGGCCGTGAAAATATCGCAAGCGTAAAAGGCGACTGTGAAAGAGAGCGCGGATATCCTTTAGAGCCAGCCGATATTCCGCGCGATTTATTTTCAATCCAAGCATCGCGTTTTCGCGTTGAAGCCGATAGAGCTTTTGCTAACAAATTGTAAGATTGCGAATAATCGCAGCGCCTCGAATTAATTATCGCAAGCCATTACGCGACTGTATACACAAATATGAAATAGTTGCTGTACAATAACTGAGTTTCGATTAATTTCAGAAAAAATTAATGTTTTTCATATTTTTCACTTGTGTGGACTCTCATCCGTGATGCGTAAATGTACATTTTAATTATAGAGAGAGAGAGAGAGAGAGAGAGAGAAAATATCACTGCGATTCAAGTTGTAGACTTAAGTTTCGAGGACGAAGCTATACTTGTTATATTGTACGAACGGCGTGTACTTGTGAATGCATGTCTCTGCGCGAGCCCCGTTGGCTCGTGCGACCTTGTAAATGATCGATCTCGATCACGTTGTGTACTATATAATACCTTTTTTTATTTATACGATCGCATGTTTGCTCATGTCATTCTATTGTAATCACAATTAACCGAGGCGATGATGATGGTGCATACTGTTTGTACGTGATCGCAAGGCTACCGATGAAGCTTCATGGCAGTCGTCGAGCGTTTCCATCGCGACTTGTTCGCCTCTTGTTCACACGACCGCGATAATTAACGACTGCCATGCGGAGAACCCGTCATCGACGTAAATGGTGGAGAGCGTACTTAATTAGGCACGCGTAATTGTCCATTTCCTCTTGCAGTTTTCGACCACGCTATTCGACTTTGTGGACTGAAAGGTCGACAGATCCGCGGGAAGATGTTGGGAGAGGCGACGTTGAGAGGAATTGCGTATATGATACGGCTTGATTGAATGTATATCTCTAGTCGTATACAGCAGGCGTCCACTGCCGTGCAATTTATAAGCCGCGTTTTATACTGAAAGAGAAAAAAAGAAATCACGTGTATGTACGTGTTACAAGTGTTCTCCGATTATAGCGTTGATACCTTTACTCGTATATAGTTGTATAATATTTAAGCGCGAATTCTGTAAAAAATTGTTAATACCTAATAATAAATTTATTATATTTACATAATGATGGAGAGTTTTTGTTTACAACACCAACGATCCACAAAAATATTCTTCCATCGCAAAATACATGACCGTTCTGCCGAATTGTTACGTAAACGTTATTTCTAGTTTATTCAAGTTTTCACACAGCTGAAGCAACTTTGTCTGATTCTCACGTAATATGTTTTGCATTTTCACATACAATAAATCATGTCTTTAAAAGCGGGAACGTGTGGAGTATATTATCCAATATAGCACACTTTATTTAAGATGTCTAACATGTCTTATTTAACAGATCATCGTTAACATTATTATGTAAATTTTTTTTTTAATTGATTGACCTATAATTTAACAACTTCGAACCCTTTGTTAAATTACAGATAATTTTAAATGTATGATTTGAGTATTTTGTTAGATCCAACAGACAGTATTATAATCATATATTATGAATATATGTTAACGATACTCCAATTTCACTGTATTACATCTTTTTATACGTATTTTATTATCATTACACTGATAAAGACCTAATCAAAAGGGTTGAAACGTCTGCAATTTTTTGCAAGAATCAAATATACGAATTTACACATGTCTAACCTATGTTGGCTGATTTCACACTATTCCTTGGCTTTATTTAAGAGACATCCTTAGAATGTCCAGAGGACATAGAAACGTTTTTAAGGCTTCTCTTGGAGGTCTGTGTTAAATGGGATGTAAAATTACTACGCCCTTGTAAAGTTATTGCGTAGCTAACTTTATCGCCTCGATAGTATTTATAATACATTACACGTAGAGTTGCTGACACGTGATCCGTCCTTCCAAGCGAAAATTAATTTCAAAGTTCGTTCCAAAATCACGTAGCCCGCTGTGCTTTCGACAGTTGCGACTTCATGCTCGAAAGAGAAACAGTTATTATTCGGAATAATGCTCAACATATGCAAGTCTTTAATTAGAATAGCTAAAACATTTTAATTAGAACGTGGGAAATTATACTTGGAGCCGCCTTAGATCTCACACTCATCATTCACACTCGTTGGTGGGAATTGTAAGTGTGTCGGTGAGGTACAAACCCGTCGACGGGATCGTTCTGGGTTGCGGGCGGGTTTCAACCGTGCCCGATGATAGAGCGTCGGCGCCGCGACGGTGGGAGCACGCAGACGCATCTGGACCGGCGTCGGTGACGTAGAAACGAGAAACTAGAGGCGAAAGCGGGATCCGGAGGCAGACTCGTCCGTTTTGCCAGGTAACGTTCAGGCTGCCCGCGGTGGTGACGGCACACTCGATCGCGATCCTCCTGCCTGGATCAACACCCGAGAAATTGTTTGTAATCACACGAGATAGGCAATTATTGTGTCCACGCGTTACGCGAATAAATTACTGGAGGCATTTCATCGATCCTCCAGCGTATCGACAAGTAACAGGCGGGTCCGTTCTCCCGTTCGCGACGCCGACAGCTCGGGCCGCGCAAATTCGGAGCGTCCAAACGATCGAACAGAGATGACGTACCATAAAGGGATCGTGAACCACCTGTGAACCGAATCGGAAACGCCAAGACAAGGATGGTCTTTGACAATTACGGAACGTGCATCCGCTTTTGTGATTTCAACACTACAGTGTAATGTTGTTTGTAAAATAAACAACAGATTGTAATTGTGTAATTGTGTAACAGTTACATTGGCGAACATCAAAAGCAAGTGATAGACATTGTAATCGAGAAGAGTGACCTAACTCGTTCGTGACAGGTAAATACTTGTATATATAGTACTAAATTATAATAGTGTTTTGATAGTTTGATTATTCATTTATGTTTAATGAATGAATAAATGTAATGAAGTTGTATAAAAATAGCTAAAGAATTTAAATAGATAAAGTTTAAATAGATAAAGAATTCTAAATTGTGTTTGACACGGAATTTCTGAAATTAAAGAGAGAGTTAAGGAAATATATATATAATACTTATATAATTAAAAAAAGTACTTGTTAATTTTCTTTTCGATAGATTTCTAAAGGGAAAAGTTATCCTAATTTAATTATCCTATATTTTTCCACTTCTGCTAATATTTAAATTTCAGAGCCATGAAACTTTTCAAAATTTTATCCTTTTAATGTTACTTTGAAAGCAATAAGAAATAATCGAAAAAACGTTTTTTATATAATATTTTTTAACATACAGTAAAAAATAAAATAAAATTTTAAAATAAAATAAATAATCTACCATAAATATATATAATAAAGAATGGCTTAAAATATTTAAATAAAATAAATTAAAATAAGGAGAGCTACGAACTAAAACAAACAAATTTTAATATATACCTGATACAGTTGATATTAAACATAAAAGTAAAAGCAAAGATAAAAATATGTCTACATAAATATAATCTACCATGTTTTTTCATGTTTATTAATTTAAGATAGAAAAAGAAAAATGTTTGAATGTTTTAATTAAAACATTTTTTAAGTATATTATTAAAAAAATATATGTAACTCACTTTAATTAAATTTAACATTTAACATTTTTAAGTATTTTTAAAAGTACATATAACTTACTTTAATTAAATTCGACATTTAAATGCAATTATTATTATTATTCTGTTGAAAATAGTTGCAAAGCAAACATGAAATAAAACATTGCATATTTATTAACATGAAATAAAACATTGCATATATTTATATTTATTATAAACATTGTATATTAAAAATGCTTAATTAAAGAAGAGTTAACGAGTTTAAAATTTATATAACAAATTCTATTACGTTTCATCCTATATTTGAGCTTACAACAGGTCGCTCTGTTATATTTGCAGATTGATGACTAATTGGAAAATCAAGGATAACAGACATGAAATACTTAAAAGTCGCGTTGTTCACGTTCAATCTATTAATATGGGTAAATAACATGCATGCACATTTTGTAACATTATAAAATATAAATTAAGTTTAGAAATAGCGACACGTGTCACGAGCACTTAGACGCAGATGCTCAAACTATAAATAATTCTGGCGTAATTCTGTACTTTGGAGCAAAAGAATCATTTTTCATATTATTGTATTGTTCTCGGTTGAATTAAATTCCGATTCTACCTCTGGAGGAAAGCCGAGAGAATTTTAAGAGTCGCGTCGCTTGAATTTACGCGATGCTCAGAAAAATATAGTTCCCTGAGGGATACAGAATTACTCTCACTGGTCGCGATAAAGAAACAATCGTAAATTCATTGCCTTTTCCTTTCGGCAGTTGGCTGGCTGTACGGTGCTCGTTATAGGCGCGTGGTTACTCCTGGAGCCCAGCAAAGGACACATCCTGAATCTTTTCGTACCTGATATTAAGCCGCACGAGACTATTAATCTAATAGCTTACAGCCTCCTCGGGCTTGGCTTCATCGTACTCACGGTTGGCTTCTTCGGTTGCCGCGCCGCACTACGCGGAAATCAATGCATCCTCGCCACCGTGAGTGAAACGACATTTTTATTACCTCCGCCCCTCGGGGGCGCGCGTCGCCCTATAATACCATTATAGACGTCGGGTCAGGGTCGGTGATGTTTTTATATCGGTGATCGTTTTTCCCACAGTACATGAGCATGTTGATCGCCCTTATCATCACGGAATTGGTGACGGCCGCGATCGGCGGGTTGATGACTTTCCAGATCCTATCGGATCTGGAGGAAAGACTCTCCAATAAACTAAAGGTGGATTATGGTCACGATTCGACCAGCGATCTCCCCTTCAGCCACAGTTTGGACTTTGCGCAGTATAAGGTGTCGTACCAACAGAGCTGCTCGTTTGACTGCTCATTGGTTTTTATGCGGCATGTCTTGTCATTAAAAAAATCGCTTATTTTTGTTATATAATCTTTTTTTTTGATTGTGATATATTTTGTTCAATCCGTCTTGCGTATAATTTTTTAACTATCAATATTAATTATGAATTTTTGTACGTTTTAGTTGATTCAAGTTCGCGGATACGTGCTTTCCAGATCGCAGCACATAGTAATTGTATCTATGCACGACACTTTAGCGAAATGATACGAAAAATTTTTTTTTCTTTTTCTGTTTAAAATGTTATATTTAAAATTATTTCGTCTCATTTTCCCTGCAGCATGTATTACGCGCCAAAATACGCACGTAAATTATGTTTCATGCATGATGGGGTCGCATGCGATGCTTTGTCAGAAATCGTCTGCCCGATGAGACATTTCGCGATGGTTCGAAGAGCACATGGATGATTCCATTGCAGTTTAATTGCTGCGGTATATACGGCGATGACGATTACAATGGCACTGCTTGGTGGAGGGATGGTCAAATCTCGGGACACAAGAGGCAGGTTCCCCTCACGTGTTGTGTTCTCAAAAATAGCGAGGTACATGTTTGAATTGATTGATTCTAAAACAACATATATGGATATTGAATTATCTGAAAGTTGAGAGTTTATAAAAGAGAGTTTCGAGAAAGCGAAATAATAAAATATATAAATTCACATACAGTGTGTAACATTGATATTTAGAGATCTCTTTTGAAAACCATATAAGTTGTGCATAATGTACACTTTAATATTTTGATTGTTTTATGAATAATTTAATCTTCCGATTCATCTTTTTTTAAACTGTTCTTTATCTTAAATATCTAGTTAAGATCGACGGTTAGTCAGTAAAAGCGAGAGCTTCTGTTTTACAGAATAAAAATACAGGCAGCAGTCCAATGAGCGTTGTATCGAGAGTGTTTCACAAAAATGTGAGTAAAATGTCGGCGACGAAGCGAATGTATGAACTTTATGTGAGTAATCTTTTGTCGCTGGCAGCTGAACGAGAAACCATGGCTGCATCCGCAGCCTAAGGATGAGGCCGCATGTCAAGTAGAAGACGAAGAGGGTCACGAGGGATATAGGCACAAAGAGGTAAGTACGCATCGTGCCGCGAAGCATCATGCCGTTGCATGTTACAGTGCTGCATATTTCAAATGAACAACGCGTTTTCTCAGGGCTGCCTTGGAAAAGTCACGAACTGGCTGCAGTGCGAGAGCTTTACATTAGTATTCCTCGGTATGGCAATGGCAGGAATACAGGTAAATCTTTTTATTATTTTTTGCAAGCTCTTGGAAGAAACAATTTCGAAGAAAATTCGATGTAAAATCAAGGATTCATACACTGTAAAAAATACAATGTTAATTTTAATATTATAGAGGACTTTCTAAGACATGCAAAAATTAACATTTTTGTGTTAATTTTAACATTTTTGCATGTCTCAGAAAGTCCATTGTACGTCTTTAAGTTAAAATTAACATTTCGTTTTTTACAGTGTAATTTTACTTAAGAAAGTGCCTTTGACTTTTCACACTTTATAAAACATTCTTATAAAAATTGTATTTTACAATAAATTACTGTTCTTTATTTTAAGGAATTTTTTGTATCTTTTTGAAATAGAGATTGTAATGAATTATAAATAACAGAACAGACTTATTAAATATTTTCTTAATAGTCTCCTCTTTTGTGTCTTCAATATTTTGTAAAAAGACTTTATTTAAAGAAGGGCTTTTGATCTTCAAACTTTATAAAACGCCCTTGTACAAATTTTATGGTAATTACTCTTCTTTATTTAAAAGAACCTTTTGCATTTTTTTTTTCAAATATAATCGATTACAAATAATAGAATAGATTTATTAAATATTTTCTTAAATTAAATCCTTCTTTGCTCTAATATTTTGTAAAAAAGAAATAATCAAAATGCATTTCAGACGTTCGGGATAATAACGTCCGCTTTCCTCTGCCGAACGATAAGAGATATGCAGGAAGAATGATCCAGGATTCGTAGTCTCAATGAAGTAAAGAGAATGTCGTGGCACGTCCAATCTTTACATTGACAACTTTGGGGGAGAAGAAACATATTTATTTTATTTCTTCGGTATTGCTACTTGGAAGATTGCCGAAATTCGTTTCGGTTATGTGAGTTGGGACATTAATCGGGATTTGCAGCTAGGAAATATTGCGGGGAAGAAAGTAATCTAAATATTTGTTCTATTCCACAAGGTGTCTGTTCATTGAGAACTTCGAATCGAAATAACAATAAGTGCTACGCTTAAATTTAGATCGATTTCCACTCCTGTGCGCGTTTTGCTGCCATTCAGCAATAATGTGACCAAAATACACCCTGCTGTACATACAACTGTATGCATCTGTGTCGTGTTCAATCTAACTAATACTAATAAATAGCGATGTTATCGCTGGTGTTAGTACTTCACGACGACCATCGGGGGAGTTTGGCTAGCAACGTGAATTGTTATCCATGGCGTTCTATCGTCTTGTAAATACATTTGCCAAGAAGGATGGATATATGCGCTGCGTGCGTGAGAACTTTCGAGTTGTTTTCTTTTTTTGTGGAAAATTTACCTAATTTGAGATGCAAAATAATTTTTCGCACAAAGTTGTACATGAATTTTTGAAGAAATATCATAATTTTTAACGAATAAGATATTTATGTGAGTATATTTAGGGGAGACTGAGGCTGATTGATGTATTCTATTAACAGACTGTTAAACGATGTTAGTAGTTCAATAAAAAACGCGTTACAATCATATGACGCTGATCCACTTTGACTGAACTTGATGAGTTTTCAAAGTACGTTTAACTAGCCTAGATTCTTAGCTATAAATCGAATTAAAGAAATTACAAAATTTCATTTACTTAGTAAAATGTCATTAAATTTTTACGTATATATATTTCTACTTAGCCTAATAATATATGTTCAAGATAGTGCCAAAATAATCTCTGTGTTTCGAAACTTGAAAAAAAAATTACAAGTTTTGATCAATCCCAGCTTCTCCTAATGAACGTGTATGTTAGATCTTTATAGACATTTGTCATCCATTTCGAAATGGATGATGCACATATACATATATACATACATATATTATATACATATATTGGTGTAAAAAAATGCGTCATATATATTCTTTAAGGAAATACTTTCCTCTCTCCGACACTAATTTTCGAAGAATATATTATTACAACTTGTGCCAAAAGAGTTTATTATACAATGAGTGACTTTTAATATGTTTTTATTTTCTCAAAACACTTGGCAAAACGAAATGTCCCGCGTTTATAGAACGCACCTTAATGATAATAAAAATGTTGTTCTATGTGTAAAAATTTGTTATTTATTTTATATTCTCACAAATTTATATTTTATCACCACTAAGATTTTCAAAATTATATCTATTTACAAAATCAGTAGCTGTATTATTATAAACATACATTCTTAACGTTAATTTTATAAATTGTATTCGTTTAAATATAACAGTATCATCGTATCGAATAAATCTATTAATTTGATATTAATTACATCGAAATTAATAATTAATAATTACCCGATAAGCTTTCTTCATAAAAATAAACATCACGGTCGTTCAGCGGTTGAACTGGTCGACAATTCAAAAGTAATGGGCCCTCTACTGAACAAAGTTTTCGAAATTTTTCTATCTGTAAATTAAATTATATGACGATAAAAAGCTGAAAAATATTTTAGTGACGTATGATTTTACCTGAGATGAGGAAATAGCGATTGGTTCTTGCTGTACGATCCATGTGACAATTTCACTACAAGGTGGCTGGCTAAGAGAACCGCTATATGTATAATAATCTCTGTCAAAAGGCGCAAAAATCCATTCTAATGGAAAAGGAGGTATGTAGACTATAGATCCCGGACAGGTAATACGCCACAAATTGCTTATGATATGATCCAAATAAGGATTATCTGTGTCATTTATCTGCGTCATCGTCAAATGTATTATGATAAGTAAGAATAATTATGACGACTCACTTTGAATATAGTATATTGCATTTTACTGGTTTAATTTCTTAATACTTGTGATAAAACATTCATTTGTTAACAAAAAGTATACTTGAAGGAAGAACGAAGTAATTGCTATTCCATCTTTTGCTCCAAGCGCGATCGCATCTGTTGGTGATTTAAGTCCACGTTTTACATGAATAATTTGTAGTTCCATAGGAAAACGGACATAGTCTAAGGTATGTTCACTGCCCTCTTCGTTTGATGGGCCCCAGTGAAAGAGAACATTAAAGAAATCATACGTGTCGGTCAAAGGTCCCCCTTGGAGTTGTGGCCATGTGGTACTAGTCCAGAATCCTCGGAGTATTACTGTATATTAACATAATGTTAAACCTACATCATTAAATATACTTTAATTTGCTTGTAGAAAATTTACCAGTATGACCATCATTTGCAATAGTCATCGACAGAGGTCCGCTATTATAATTGCTCCATCGAAGTGGCTCAGATGGTTGTACTACTACAGCGAGCCTAGTTGTGATATTAATAGGCGATTGATTGCTACCAGTGCTCTCAGGATATAGATCTTTCCATGTATGAGGACCATTCTGATAAGCAGCATAGCCGAACGAAAAAGTGGGTGGACGGTAATCGTTTTCCATCCATGCAAATAACTGCGTCCATTCCAAAATTTCAGTTAATAGTAACACTAATGAAAGAAATTCAATATTGTAAAAATATTTCAGTTATTTTAAAAATAGAACCTTGAATTGATGATTACAATATTAGAAAATAATTTTATCATAAAACTCTCCCTCTCTCTGTGGAGGTTATTATTATTTTATAATTAAATTATTGCTTTTTATTTTTCTGAAAGATACGCACCCATAAGTAGAACACTGCTGCACGCAACCATACATTCTACTAACGAAAAACCCAACATTTTTATATTAAAGCTTTCCTGACATTTGTGTCACAAAAGCTCGGTGTTAAAACCCACATGCGGTATTTCCGACGTAATAAATTTTTAAGAGAGCGGTATACTTCACAATTTGTCCGATGTTTCATTCCGCATTAATTTCTATCAAAAATATTTAGAAAAGTACGAAATATAATGTAAAATGTCAAATAATTATTACCGTCAAATAATTTTTAGGAAAATTGATGTATAAAGCTTACTTCAATTTATAAAAATAATGTGAAGCATGGTGTGAAGATGATGTAAAGATAATTCAAAGATTACGATGTATTAGTAACTTCATGGTTAGTAACACCATGAGTAACTTCTTACCTTTATTTAAACAATCTTTAAATTGACAATTATTTATTGCATTGCATGATTACGTCATGCAATTACTCAGAACTTATTTCCAATAATGTCATCAAAATAGTTACGATATTAGTACCAATATTTTAAATATAACATGCCGCGTTTAAAAGAGAACTGAAAATTTAATTTTAGATTTCCTTCTATTTAAAAGCTCGATGTTTTCATCGTGATGTATGTACAGATGACATCCAAATCTAAGAGTGTCCAATCACGTAAATAAAAATTTTAATCTTAATAACGTTTTATAGATAAAAAATTTGTTCTAGAGATACACTTGTTTATTAGCTATATAAAAATGTCCTTATTATATTTATGTAATAAATTTATTTTTAAGTGCGTTCTACACAAGAACAAAAATTATGCACGACGTCATCTTCAGGCCTTCCGAAATGGCGGCAATCTCCGATCGATATCAGTCGCGTTGCAGTGTGGAGTAAAAAATTTCCCCCATTACTTTTGACAAATTATTGGTCAAACAGTGGCACAGCGATACTTGCAAACACTGGAAAAACAGGTTTTCTTCATTCAATATAAATTCCGGACAATACATTACGCATTTATTGTTTAATAATTTTTAGTTAACATCGAATTGGCGAATAGGAGATTGCCGATAATGTGTGGCGGCCCATTGAAGGATGATGAATATCAGTTTATGAATGTACAATTCCGGTGGGGCCCATCCGACTGTCGAGGCGCGGAACATTCTATCGACAACATTTGGTTAGAGATATGAATTTGATATTAAAAGTTACTAATCATGTGTGAAGAATACATTAATATTTTTCATTTAATTAAAATTAAAATTAAAATTATATTTTATTTTAAATGAATCACGAATTTGTTGTCATAATTGTGGGATCAATGCAACGTCAAAATGACAATATTTATCAAGGTATTCGATGGAGGCGCAAGTCATGCATTGGAATACGCGTTATGGATCAACAGACAAGTGTTATGACAAATCTGATGGAATTTCAATACTCTCCTATCTTATGCAGGTACAATGGCCGAAAATTAATTAAAATTCGATCTGTCAAAATCTTCTTATGTGATAAAGTTTTATTTCCAGAATAACATTTTGTTATTTGCTGTTGTAATTTAATTATAACATTTAATTGTGATAAAAAGGTTGTTGGTTGTCCTGGGATTCCAGACAATCCTGCGCTTGCCCTAATCACTCATAAACTCCCAGAAATAAAACGAATGGATAGCACCATAAATATTACTCCGGGTAATTACATAATATGAAATGATCTCTTTTTTTTAAATAATATTTATTAAACTTTATTAATCACACAGAATAGATCATATAATCGTTAATGTTAGTGTTTCCTTTCTTTTTCTTTTCATTGTAGCAAATATTGAGAGCAATTTTCCAAAAATTATACAACTTTATTTTAAAATATACTTTAAATACTTATTTTAGAATATACATGTATTATTATTATTATTATATTCGATAATCTTTTTATTTCCATGATAACTTTTATTACGTAGAATATTGTTTACAATATTAACATTTTTTAATTAATTATGTGCTTATTTACAGATTGTTTACGTTGGATGATGCACGCATGCACTTGTCCTGGATATTACACTTATACAGGTTCTCTTACTTTCCCTCCGTATAATGAATGCGTCACTTGGATAATCGTGCCAAATGCTATAAAAATATCTTCTAATCAGGTATATTAAAAGCATATGTGTATTAATTTAACTTAAAAAATTATTTACAGTTTTAAATATTGACGTATATAATGTGATAATTTACATTTATTATAGATCGAAGCATTCAGAAGCCTTTACAATCATAAATGGGAGCATATAGTAGGAAATTATAGATCACAACATCTTCTTCATGGAAGAAGAATTTTCTTTGCCACAAATGATGCAGTAGTTTGATTGATTAAAGTATATTATTTTTTCTTTAAAGAAATAAATTCAACTGGAAATTATTAAACTGAATTCACATTGAACAAACAAGTATGAACAAATATGAATGAATAATTTGTTGAAATATATTGTTTGTGCTCGCTTGCTTGCTTGCTTTAATTCGGCTTATAATGTATATATAAAATAGGATCTCCCTTGTATATTTTCATTTTATTTTATGAAAAGTATGGATAAGAAATCTATTTTTCTGTCAATATTTCGAAATTTTGTAATTTGATGATATATTTTTATATTATATTTATGGCAGAGAGAAATCTGAGATACATGAGGGCCTTTTTCCTGTAACCGTAAAAATGCCCCCGAGTACTACTGCCCATTGAAGAAGTGGATGTAAACTATACAACAATATCCATTTTTTCCGGTGCTCCTGATGGAAATAAATCGCTGAAATCACTGACAACTAAAATCTATCAAATTTATAGAGATTCAGATTTCTCTCTGCCTGTATATTCATAGTCAGATCTTATATCTTATATTTAAGATCGTTTTAAGTACAATCATAAGATGTCATGAACCAATCAGAAAGCCGTATTAGCATCTTAGGACATTACTTAATATAGTCTTAAAATAAGAATCGACTATGAATATCGGCTTTAATGCCTATTGCACAATGGATACGATGAGAGATGAGCGACGAGCGATATCCAATAAGAACTTTGCTTTGTGTTGTCACGTGCAAAAACAGAGCTTTCACGATTAAAAGCCGATATGTATATAATGTAAGAAATTTATTTGTTAATACTTTTAAAATATTTAATTTTAATTATATTATTGAAATTTAAAAGTAACACAAATATAGATATTCAAATAAAGGACGGTAATATCTGAAACATGGCGGACCAATCAATGCACTACTTTATCATATTGCAATTTGCAATTTGAATAAATTTGGAATTCTTCTAATTATAAGCAAACTACATTTAATTTAAAATTGTAAAGAAAATTTAAATAAATAAAAAAGAATCAATTTGTAGAGGCCCTCCACCACCTCAGCCAATTTTTAACGGCCTCTTTTTCTCAGCAAACACCAAATTACATATAATAATTAATATAACTGTAATTAATATTACTATAACACGTAATATATTACAGTTATATTTTTACCGCAAATTACAACTAATTGTAAGAAGTATATTACGTGTAACTTGAGGTTTCTTGGATTTGAGTGTCTTTATGTATTAATATTTTCATGCAATATTTATTTGATACCAAAATAAGAAGAACATAAAGAAAGAATACACCATAATAATATAGAGACAATATAAGTTTAGGTCTCCTAAAGTGACACTCCCTTATTTTTCGGAAACTAACTATTGCACTTTATTAATATTAATAAAATCATGATCTGTTTGGCTAATTAAAGAAGTACAAACTCATAATTCGTAGGATTGTGGCTTGTTTCTGATCAAATCAGCTAAAAACAAATTCTACAAATGCGAAAATAAAATTCTTACGATTTTCTTTTGCAAATTGTGAGGTTTAAATAATAGTGACTATATTATTGATAATATTATTGATAATATTACGTCATTTTAAATACTTGTAGTTTCCGAAATAAGTTTTATTTATGTTATTTTTTCTCTTAGTCTTGTCATAATACGATTTTTAATTTAAAATTAGGGTGCAGCGTAAACCGACACACCTGTCCGTAAAACAGACCATGAGCTAACTTAATCTTTATAATGTTGCTTTATAGTGTCAAATAAGTCTATTGGAGCTGAAGGCAATCGTGCATATATGGAACAACTCTAAAAAAACTATCGCGTTACATATTTGCATCTTGCAGAACAGCATAAAGTAAATATGCATATAATTTAATAAAAATGTTTTATAACGAAGTAAAATGATTCTGAAAAATTTTACATACATTCACTTATAGGTACTTTATACAGATAATTCCTGCAAAAGAAAAAGAATAGGAATACGTAGTTACTGCCTACTGTGTCAGTTTTGGAGCCCATTTTGTCAAACGCTCATTTTTGCATAATTTACGAAAAACTTAATTATTGCAAAATTGCTAACAGTATTATAAAAATTGTTTATACTATCTGATAGAAGACACTTTTTACTTTGTATTTATGTTTTTGAAGTTGTATTTTTACCTTTTGTTTAAGAAATATTGTCTAAAAACAAAGTGGTATGTCGGTATCGGTGACCTTCCTCTAATAAAATATAATACAACACAAAAAATAGACTTAAATCTCTTTAATATAAAATATATAATTAATTGCTTATATATTTTTATGACATTTTTGCTTATACACAGTTGGAAATAATGTGTTAAATTTAACATAAATCGCGTGTCCTAAACGGTCCATTCAAATTTTTGAATTAATTTTTACAAAATAAATATGTTAGAAGATAATACAAATGTTATGTAAGAGAATACAAAGAAAGATAACATCGACACAGTTTGTAAACAAACCATGAAAGCATATTTTTTGTCAGAAAATTAACATTTATGATATGTTAAATTAACACGGATTTTATTTTGTCTTACAGAGAGAGAGAGAGAAAGAGAGAGAGAATTTACGTTTTAAAACACATTATTTTTATGTTACTTGTTCAAGTACTCATAAATTATGTCATTTTGACATTAAAAAACATTGAATATCCATTTCACAAAAAATCTTTAAATAACATAATCACATTATGTTAAATTAACACTTAAATATGTTAAAAAATTCAACACACTGTTGACAAGAACGTGAGTGGACCGTTTCCAATATAAATACACAAATTTTTTTACTGTGTATGTATAAGATATCTTGTATACAAAATGCATGCATATCATAACACAAAATTCACGTATGTTTCAAGAAAATCCGAATTCTGGTTCTGCAATAACAATCTTTAAGGTTTTTATTTAATAAATCTTTTAATAATACAATGTTTATTAATTAGTTAGCGCGATTCCTTTAACGAAAAATTTAATTTTTTCCTACTATGAAAATAAAAGTTGTTGAATTTTAAGAAACTTGAAATTGAATATATTTAAATAAGTTAATTTAGCTAAATTTGTCTTATAATATGTGCCTGTATAAAAATGAAATTACGAAGTTATGTTTTTTAATGCAGATTTTCAGCTCGTTTTTACAAAATTACTAATATCAGAGAGAGAATACCACAGAAAATGAATTTTAAAATTCTTTGACTTTTCCAAGTTTCCAGATGAAAATGAAAAATTTTCCAATACAAAATATGTAAATTTTAACATATTTAGAATCAAGAATTGAAGAAAAGCTAGCCTATATTATTAAAAACAACACAAAAAAGACTTACAATTTGTTAGTAGCACAGCATAATAAAATTTTTGGCGCAAATTCAAGCCAACAAAAAATAAATTAGTATTAGAAAAAAGAATAGCAGTTACGAAAAAAGGCGATCAAATAAAAATATTGAATAAAATATACATAAATTTTAATTATTTTATTAAAATCGTGTAAAGTGCGCGAATTTTGAACAGATTTGACTATAAATCATATATAATATTAAAAAATTATAACAATTATTTGGAATAGGAGCAGTTTAAGAAAATTATGAGCAAATTTCAAAATTTCAGACTTTTTTTACATTTTCTCCTGACTTTTTTCGGTTTTTCCCGTTTTCCCAGTTTTCCAGGTCTGTAGCAACCCTGAGTATATAAGAATATTCCAAACTCTCAATAATTACTAGCAATTATAGAGACTTTGAATATACTTCAAACTTTACCAATTGTATATCGTTAATTTAAGGTTTAATTTTGCAAAAACAGATTAGAGGCTCCCCAACACCCCCATTCATTTTATGGGCGGTCCTCTCTTCTTTGTACTATCTAATAATAATAATAACAATTTTATCTCCAGCTCCTTTATATGCTTCACTTTAAAAGTCTCAAAAATTAAAAGATTTTGTTCCGTCACAAAAAGACCAATCATAACAACTGAAATGCCATTTTATTAGGGATTCATGTCAGTTTAATATGAACTATCGTATAGATCAATATGTGAAAATTAAGATAAATTAAGGTTGCTTAAGGTTAGCACGCGCTTGCGATGGACTAGTATAGTATAAAAAAGAGACACCATTTTTCAAACTTTTTTTGTTAATAACTTTTTAATGAAGGACGACCGATATTTAAAATCTATTGGAGGTCACTTAGAGTGACCTTAACAGCATATGTCAAGATCAAGGTCATCGACGAGATGTCCATTAAAGCACATAATTACCAATATTTTTCCCGGGAATTGATTAAATAGATTAAAATAAAACCAGAAAGTTTAAAAATGATATATTAGGATTCTATTTTTTATTACATACAAAATACATACATATTTTATTAAAAAAGCATATACATGATGGATTATGTACTTTATCTACATACTTGTGTATTTTATATTCAATTACTATTATTAATAAAATAATATAAACACATATTATGACCATATTTATTCAATAAAACGTTAATAAAATAATTAAACTGCCAGCGTGCGCTGAATGCGCTTAACGTTCATCAGAATTCTGATATTACGGAGTTTTCGCAATACTGTTTATTCCAGATACGGTGAACGCTAAAGTCATGTTATCCTTTTCTTAATTAGGTGTGAAGAAAAAGATAACATGACTTTAGCGTTCACCGTATCTGGGATAAACACTATTGCAAAAACTCCCTATTTTTGCGTATTTATTCAAAAGCAACGTGTTGCCGCTATACAGCACGGTCTAGGATCTACGTAGGACTCGAGGGGAGAGTGGGTAATCACTAATCAAATATAATCAAATAAACTATCACTTTTTTGTAGACTTTAGGAAATATATAGTATCTTTATTTCCACAAATCACAAGTGGTGTTCATTTATAATCACAATTCACTTATCGGTATTCGCGTCGCGATATATATATTGTAAAGATTCGGACGGCGTGACGCGAGGTGTTACGCTTATTAATCTAACCGATTTCTGACCCCCGACCGTGTGTGCGGTCGCGCTTATATTCTGTATTTTGGGGGTCAACCTTGGGCCGTCTGCATTGATCCGTCAGCGTTCCGCTTATCGGACGAGGCCAATTTCCGCGAAAACATCTGAGTCTGCGTTTCTTCTGTTTATGATTTTGTTTCCGCTCAGAGTCTTCTTTTATATTAACTATACTTTTTACTTTATTTTAATCAATACGGTTTCGCTAATTGTTTAATTATCTTTTGACACGTTTCGTGGCGCAATTGTCACTTGTGCAATTTAGCAATTGTCACACATGAATTTGTGATCTATTAAACCCAACTGAAAAATATTAAACAAATTTTTCCAATATAATATGTTTATTATTCTTATAAGATAAAATAGTCTACCAAACAATATAGCTGTAAAATTTCGAATCTTATCATAACGACCACAAATGTTTGGTTTAACCAAAGTACATTTAATTATTATTTGGTTATGATTTCAAAACCATTTTCTCATGCATTAGAGAGGACTATTATATACCGATATTAAAGTCATCAGGACGGACAAAGCAGCGCTGTAGAACTGAAAAAAATATGCTTCCATTATACTTAATGAAAATATTTATGTTAAAATGAGAACAATCAATAAAAAAGAATGTTGAATATGTAAATTAACAATAAAAAGTATAAAAATGCAGTTAACCCTTTGCGGGATACATTTTTCTTCTCAACAAATTATTGAAATCATAAATCATCTGTGATGGGTTTACGGGGTCGTTGATTATGATTCCGACGCCAGAATTAAAATTCAAAATGGCGGATCCAATATGGCGACTATTTCGGTCTAAATTCGAAGTTTTTCATTCAAATTCCATAAAAATATTCATTTTCCAAACTTTAATAATTTTTTTCGGAAAAAATAGCAAGCAGAAAATTCTGAAACAAATATATATTATAGTTTCAGATATGGGGGGGGGAAGTACACGCATAAAAATTTTCAAAGCTCTAGCACTTCATGTTTAAGAATAGCCAAATTTATTCTGAAAAAAAAACGAGTTTTTTTACATTAATTGTTTATAACAAAATTGCAAATAAATAAATTAACGTAATTTTTCACGAAAGTTGCATAACTTAGATACCTAAGAGACTAAAAAGTACTCATATGCGCATACAAATTGCAAAATGGATCAGAAATATGAAAAAACTGAGAATAAAAAGGTAGGACGTGTACGTTGCCCTTTGCCCCTCAAAGAGTTAATTGAGAAATGATTTCAATATTATGTTGCCATTTAGATATTTATATAATATTTATACAAAATTGTATGTAGAAGTATTTATTGTCTATTATATGTGTACATTCTATTACATATATACTTATACTTTT
>NW_017296048.1:234882-242595 GCF_001594075.2 Trachymyrmex cornetzi
GACGTACCTGGTGAACGAAATTATATCCAAAGTGGAAAAATCCGATGCCAAATTTTACCTCCCTTAGTTTTATTTGCAACATAAACTGTAAAATCTAATTGAAATATATAATTGAATAAACGTCAGTTACATACTACCTTTCATGAAAGTTCAGACATTAGCATAAATTCTATCTATAATAGCCATAAAATTAAGGCATTATTATAAAACATCAATTACATTAATGCAAAAGTTATTGGCTCGAATTCAGCGTATACAAAATTCTTGTCTGCGTTTCTCATATAATATCCGTAAATTTGATCATTTAACACCTGCCTTCACAAACTCCGGTTAACTAAATATTCGTCAGTGCTTTATTCTACATCTATGTTGTCTTACTTTTCGTGTCCTTCATACTAATACCCCTCCTTATCTTCGAAATCTCTTACGCCTCAACATCGAACTGCATTCCCCAGACATTCTTTCCACTCGACATCAAGATTCCCTAGCTTTTCCTCGCTATCGTTCCTCTAAATTTCGCTCCTCTTTTTCCTTATAGCTGTCAAATTTTTCAATTTACTGCCTGCCCTCATCCTATTATCCTCCTCTGTATCCTCTTTTTGTTTGGCTGTTTCTCGCTTTCTTTCGTCTACCGGTCGAAATTTTTAAAATCATATAATGCATTCTGGGTTAAGTGCTGCCACTTACCCTTAAAATATATAACTTCGCAGGTTGTTTATTTGTTTTGTTGTTGTTGTTATTGTAATTATATTAATATGTGTTTCAAAGCCAAATCGAGTCCAAATACTAGGTAAAATTGTGTATCAAATTCTTTATTGTATTAGAATATACGTTTCGATCCTTGTATCGGATCCTTATCAATATTTCTTAATTACTAAGTTACATCAATGTGCTTCCTAGAACAATGATATAATGTTAGTATGCGAAAATCACGTTACTCGTCGTGTCGATCGTCAACAAGCAAATGCCGACATTGGGCATCACACAACGCACGTATAACTTTTCTACAGTTATTTGATGTATAATACACTCGCTTATGACAACTGAAGAATGTTCGAACTAACAGCCGAAACATGTAATGTTATGATCATCGTTTTACTTTTTATTTAACTTAATTATAATTGATTTTTACTTCAAAATATTTTTTAACTTTTTATTTGCGTGAACTTTATAACTGACTCTTACATGCCGTTTCCATTATTTTTATTATTAATTTTGACATCAAGAGTCCTTGTATTATTTAATTTACCCTTAAGTTATAAATAATATTTCGTTATTTTTAACTTCAATATGTGTCAAAATCAATTAAATTTCAGTTTCAAAGTGTAAACAGCGTCCATATTAATAAGTAAGTTTAAGACAAATTTAATATTAAACTAAATATAAACTAATTGCAAAAGTTTTATAAATTATTTTTAATTTTATATGCTAAAATGCATAGCGTCTATTTTATAGAACATTGATATAATCGATAAACAAATGTTCTCTTTCGGCAGAAAATAAAAAAAATTTATAAAACTTTTTCTAGTCTATATATTCTTAGCTATAATGTTAGTATATGCACAAGTATCCTAAAATATATAAGAATATAATACAATTACTGTTTTATGTTTTAATTTTTTGCATAATAGTTGGGTAAAATTTATGCAGGTATCAGAACTTCCATGAGCGCTAAACCTGAGTAAAATTGCGCAAAGCATAGTTAAAATTTTATGTAACATTTTATCATAATTATTTACCTGTTTACGTAAGTTCTCGTCGAGATTATAATTAGATAATTTGTGAAGAATTGCTACTGTCTCGTTTATCTGAAATTGTTTTTTTATACAATATGAAAATTTGTAATAAAATTGAAAATTTGGAATTCATTAAATAAGGTTGCGTTATTTTCGAAGAAAACTTCGATATGTATAAATTCATTGTTGCGAAATTGTTGCTTGTGCTTATTATTCTAGTCATAAATAATTAGTAATGTTTTAATTCTACATTAAAAGAAAAGATTGGTTGCTGCAACAATTTACTGCTACAACCAAAAACTGGTTGCTGCAGCCGATTAAAAATGTTATACCGTATTTTACTATCTAAATTGTTGCAGCAACCAATCTTTTCTTTCATTGTACTATACCTTACGGTAAACAGTTTGACATATGTAGTTTAATGTGAGAAAGAACGCGTTACTCAGAATAAAATACAAAGTTGAACATAAATAGCTGTAAAATAATCTAAATGACCATATTTGGATTTGTTTATTTTCAATTGCAAGTATCCAATATATATTGACATAGAACATAACAGTATGAAGAAATATCCGTAGCATTAGTAGTAATATTTGTATCTTGAATATTTTATTTAGTTTGCGTGATATAAGGAATAGTTGTAGATGTACGTGCCTGTAAATAAATCATAACTGTTAATTAATCAAATCGTAAAGACACGTACGAGAAGTACTGAGCAAAATATATTTTTAGTCTCGAATTTGATGTAAAATATAGTTGTAACTTGTAATCGGTTCAAAATGTGCAATTATTTTGCACACTTGAAGTTAAATATGTATTTTTGTGTATAGGTATATGTACATGCATACGTATTATATATATATTATATACAGGACCGGCAACTTACCTCGTGGGTGTGGAATTTTTGACTGACGAAAGGAAAGAGGGAAGAGTACAAAATGACGACCATTTTTTATTTTTTATGTTGTGCTCTTTGTTGCCGACCATTTTTTAACAAATGCAAATTGCGACGCTCTGTCTAACAGTTGGTAAGAGCTCATTTATATATGGGCCGTAAATGTATGCCGTAATTTGTAAAAGTAATTAGTCACATTCGAGTATTCCCCTCTATTCAATTGTAAGAGAGGAATGCTCGACTGTGATTAGTCAATTCTTAGAGATAACGACATACAGCACACTATTATGGCTAGTATAAATGATCTCTAAAAGTTGAATCTCTGCTATGCGCGCAGTTGTACTGCTATCACAGATATCGATCAGCATCCGCTCACAACATTTTAAAAGGTTTACAGTTGATTTTTAATTCTTGGATACCTTTGGTGTGGATTTCCACACTAAGTTAAATTTTGGGTATGGAATGCTTCACGATTTCACACTATAGTTGCCGGACCTGATTATATATAATATATTATACATATATGTACATATTATACACATGCCGGTAAAAAATTTTTCATGTATGAATATGTATAAATATGTATAAATATACATAATCACGTATAAATATTCATAAACATATATAATTATATGTAAAATAATCCATACAGCACGAAATATTGTAGCAATATTATTTTAAAAAATTGCAATATTTCATAAAACATTGTCGCAATATATTGTTGTAATACTATAATTCAGTAAATAAGTACGCGGTCCCGCCAGAGAGATAAATATTAAAATTACAATATTTTGCAATATTATTGCAATATTTCTAATAAGCTATTATAATTTCGACTCGTGCATGCAAAATATTGCAAAATATTGTAATTTTAATATTTTGTAGAAGATATTGCAATATTTTCTACAATATTCGGGAGTCTAGAAAGCACATCCAAGGCTATGTTCCTATTCTCTATCCATCTAGGCACTTGGGAATAGTAACATAGCCCAGATATCATTCCATCCTTGTTATCAACCAAAAGTTGAACGAGGATGACATGAAACCCGGAGAACATCCAGGTGGGAACCTGAACATGCCTCAAAAAAGATTGGGAATCTCCAAGAGACTCGCTATTCTCGCTAACTCAATTTGCGTACTCCTTCCTATATGATCCTTGGACGGTCCTTCTTACAAGAAGCAGAAACTGTAGAACTATTGTGAGTGCAAGCAGAACTGTTAATAAAATTTCCGATTTTGGGAAATGAGGTGTTAACTTCACAGAGACCGCATCCACAATAGTTCTATAGTTCCCCCCTGCTAGGTTTTATAAATAGTTCCGTTGATATGACTTAAAAAAACAAAAAAAAGAATGTGAGGAGCTAACTTCGCGTGGCACCTCAAGATTCGAAAAAGTTGATTTTCGTCATGAAATCTTATAATTCTCGAAGAGTTCTACAGTTCCTGATAAATATTAACAATAGTTCCGGTCCTTAAATATTTTTAAATAAATTTTAAATTTAAGAGCGGACACCTCAAGTTTCATAAAAAATTATTTTTTATTATGGAATTCTTTCGTTCTCTCAAAGAGTACAACAGTTCCGGATAAGTTTTAGTGACAATTACGGTCTTTAAATATTTTTAAACAATTTTTTAATGTTAGCGCTGGCATCGCACCCCAAGAGTAAAGTACCTCTTAGCAGCCAGTTCCAGCTGACTTTTTGACATTTTCCAATAGTTCTACAATAGTTCCGAAGATTTCTATAGATTTTGTTCAGAGTTTCATCCTTTAAGTATTTTTAAACAATTTTTTAATGTGAGCGCTGACACCGCACCCCAAGAGTAAAGTACTTCCTATCAGCCAGTTTCTCCCCATTTTTTAATTTTTTCTGATAGTTCTACAATAGTTTTAACCATTTCAACTAACGTTTTAGTCTTATGTCTGTCCTTTAAGTACGTATAAGTAATTTCTTGTTCCGAACTGTCAGCTCCCAATAATAAGATGCTACGGAGTTGCAAAAAATTTTAGTTTGTTATTCTAGTCAGTATAAAGATTGAAGTCTAGTCTTTAAAACGAAACCTACATAAATCCTCGGAACTATTGTAGAACTATTGGAAAATGCTAAAAAGTCAGCTGGAACTGGCTGCTAAGAGGTACTTTACTCTTGGGGTGCGGCGCCAGCGCTCACATTAAAAAATTGTTTTAAAATATTTAAAGTCCGCAATTATCACTAAAACTTATCAGGAACTGTTGTACTCTTCGAGAAAGAAAGAATTCCATAATAAAAAATCATTTTTGTGAAACTTGAAGTGTCCGCTCTTAAATTTAAAATGTATTTAAAAATATTTAAGGACCGTAACTATTGTTAATATTTATCAGGAACTGTAGAATTCTTCGAGAATTATAAGATTTCATAACGAAAATCAACTTTTTCGAATCTTTAGGTGCCACGCGAAGTTAGCACCTCATATTCTTTTTTTTGTTTGTTTAAGTTATATCAACGGAACTATATATAAAACCTAGCAGGAACTGTAGAAATATTGTGGGTACAAGCAGAACTGTTAATAAAATTTCCGATTTTGTGAGAAATGAGGTGCTAACTTCACAGAGACGTTCGCATGTGCCTGATTATACGAAAATATAAGCGTTTGAACAAATCGACTACGATTAATCTGACACCTATTGTAATAAGCAGGATGACTTATTTTAAGATTTACGAGGTGTGATCAAAAAGTAAGGTGACTTTTTGAATTTCGCGCGCTCTGTACACTCTAATTTCAAAATTTTTTTTTTGTTGTGTTGGTACACTCGTCACGATCATATGTTCACAGTTTTGACTATATAGCATGTGTTGTTTTTATGTGAGAGGCATAACGGTTAGACTCGTGTTTGCGTGCTCGGCGATTTTTTGCTGTTGAAAATAATGGAGCAGAGAGTTTGTATTAATTTTTGTGTAAAAAATGGTTTTATTAAGTGTTCAAAAACTCTTGAAATGTTGACAGTGGCGTACGGTGAGTCAACTTGAGCAAAAAAAATGTTTATAAATGGTATAAGTTATTCCAAGAGGGCCGAGAAAATGTTAATGATGAACCTCGCTCTGGACGCCCCAGCACGTCAAAAACCGACGAAAATGTTCAGGAAGTGAAAGAAATTGTGTTGAAAAATCGTTGAATCACGATTAGAGAAATAGCTCATGATCTTAACATATCGTTTGGCTCATCCCAATCAATTTTAACGGATGTTTTGGGTATGACACGTGTGTCAGCGAAATTCGTTTCAAAACTGCTTAATTTTGATCAGAAGCAGCGTCGCATGAACATCGCCCAAGACATGTTGAACGACGTCAATGATGATCCTGATCTGCTCAAAAGGGTTATAACTGGTGACGAAACATGGAAAATTGAAAAGGCCCATGAAAGGACGAAGATTTGCGACGATTGAGGAGATTAAGGCTGCATCGCTGGAGGAGCTCAAGGCAATACCCAAAAGTGCATTTCAGAAGTGTTTTGACGACTGGAAAAAGCGCTGGCACAAGTGCATTGTATCAGAGGGGGATTATTTTGAAGGGGATAACATAATTTTGGATGAATAAATGAATATTTTTTTATAAAAATGAAAAGTCACCTTACTTTTTGATCACACCTCGTATATAACTAATTTCTGTTATATATAATATTAAAAACTATTCTATATCCTTCCTTGCTTACATAATGGCTTTTTCCACGCAAAGGGAATTTTACCCCACCTTCCTCCTGCTAACGGGCGCGCGACTTTCCACGCGAAGCGACTTCCCCTCCGCTACCCCCCCTCCCAGCCTAGGAACACACAACTTTCCACGCGAAACGAGTTCCACCCCATCTTCTCCTCTACTAAATTTTTATTTTATATAATAGAAAATAGGCATTATTTTTCAAATTTTTTTGTTAACCTTTTAACGAATAACGATCGACGGCTAAAACTTGTTGGAGGTTATTCAAGGTCATAACCTTGCCAACGCAGGTCAAGATCAAAGTCATTGGGGAGGAGGTCTCCTAATGTAAACATTCTCCCAACTTGATTTTTTCTAAAATTAACTTGCAAAAATTATCTCTTTAATTATTTTTGATGTTTTTGCATCATTATTATTTTTATTATACTAAAATGTAATTTTATTAAAGAGAAAAGGATATGTGAATATGTATGAACCTCCCCTACAGCACGAAATATTGCAGCAATATTGCTACAATATTTCAATGGTGCGCAAAATTACAAACATTGATGTAATATTGAAATGATATTAGTACAAATTAAAAGAAGGGCTACGAGCCAAAACATTAACGTTAATATTTAAAGTACACACATATGTTTCGACAACGTTTGTATCATTTTCAATGCACATACAACAATAATAAATTTATAGCGTTTATTCTTGGGATACACTGGGTGCAGTCTTACACCGCATCAGTTGCGTATAAGCGCTATACTCAGCTACAGTGCCTGCTACACTACACTAGAGTGATGCACACCATGGTGTACACTGTATCATTATTATGCTAAAACTCTGTTCCCGTTTGACTTTTATTTTCAAATTTTAAATGTCACAATGGTTCTACACGGTCTCTTTAAGACGGTGTAGCAAAATCCCACTTAGTGCAGAAAATTTGTACTACACTGTAGCTAAGGAAACACGGTACACTGTCTGAGTGTTGCACTAGTGGGCAATAGTGCAGCCAAGAAAAAACGCTATTAGTAATGAACGATTTACATATTAACAGTTGAGCGGTTTCAGCATTAAATTTATTCTGCTTTCCTACAGACCATCTCTCTTATACATATTAGTCGCCAAAGGTGGTAGGCAAACCGTCGTATAATTTAGCAGTCATTTATGTGAAGTAATGGATATTGTCAGAACATATACGAGGTGTGATCAAAAAGTAAGGTGACTTTTCATTTTTATAAAAAAGTATTCATTTATTCATCCAAAATTATGTTATCCCCTTCAAAATAATTCCCCTCTGATACAATGCACTTGTGCCAGCGCTTTTTCCAGTCGTCAATACACTTCTGAAATGCACTTTTGGGTATTGCCTTGAGCTCCTCCAGCGATGCAGCCTTAATCTCCT
>NW_017296048.1:243124-245423 GCF_001594075.2 Trachymyrmex cornetzi
CAACAGCAAAAAATCGCCGAGCACGCAAACACGAGTCTAACCGTTATGCCTCTCACATAAAAACAACACTTGCTATATAGTCAAAACTGTGAACATATGATCGTGACGAGTGTACCAACACAACAAAAAAAAATTTTGAAATTAGAGTGTACAGAGCGCGCGAAATTCAAAAAGTCACCTTACTTTTTGATCACACCTCGTATATTTTTTCAAACTTTTTTTTATTAATAAGGAGCGACAGCTAAAACTTGTTGAAAGTCACTCAGGGTCATGACCTTGACAACTATGTCAAGTTTAAGGTCATTAGGGATGGGACTCCCAATGTAAATAATTATCAAATGTAAAAAAATTGTTCATATACAATTATGTATAATCTAATATATATAATTTTATGAATAATTTTCTTTGTCTTTCTCAAAACTTGATTTTTTTTTAAAGAAATAATACGAAAATTACCTTTTAAATTATTTTTATGATTTCACATTATTATTATTGTTACACCAAAAAGTAATTTTACAAAAGAAAGAAGAATGTATGAGCATGTATGGATATATTTTATATACATATAATTATGTATTCTCATAAATATTTATTCATGTTTATGTAACCTTAAACATATTTTTGTGCATATTCATACATGAAAAATTCTTTTACTGGCATTATATATAGAGTGTGCCAGAATGGCCGCCAAATATTTCGTACACAGGTAAAACGGACTAAACTGAATCGAAAATTTCTAACATTTTACAATTTTCACACTAGTTCCCAAGACATTAATTACTAAAAGTCGCTAAATATTGGTTATTAATAATTTTTTACTCAAGTACCATCAACTTTACAAAATAATAGCAACAGATAAAAATTGTTTATCTTCTTTTTATAAGGTTATATGAATTTTTTTAGAATTTTTTAATACCATATTTTTTATGTTGATAGAAATAGTTGTGGATAAGAAAATCAGTACTAAAAAATTGATAAAAAATTATTAAAAAATTCATAGAGTTCTATCAGAAGAAAGTAAACAATTTTTGTCTCTTGAAGTTTTTCTGTAAAATTGATAGTATTTGAGAAAAAAATTATTGAAGACCAATATTAAGCAATTTTTATAGCAATTAATATCCACAGTTAGGAAGCATTACTTTCTCCGTTAGTTTTCCGTTACTTTTTATAATAAACATGACGTTGCAATTTTTTATAATTAAACGCTAAGGTTATGCTCAATAAAAGTCGACTTTTCCAACCTTATCACAACTTGAGCATTTAGTTATAAAAAATTATAACATCATTATCAAATTGTTTATTATAAAAAGTAACGGAAATAGTAATGTTTTCGAGCTCTGTTAATATCTTTTTAACTATTGCGGAAATTGTAAAATGGTAGAGGACTTTTCGATTCAATTTAGTCCGCTCTATCTACACAATAGCGTTTGGCAAAAAATTTCCAGACACCCCGTATAAATATATGTATAGGTTTGAGATAACTTATTGTAGCATGATTGCCGCAATGTTTCTGCGGAAATAATATATTTTTCATATAATATTATCTTATTACAATATGGTATATATGCAAGTACATATATAGTATATATTAGTAATTCAAGATTGAATTATTTAAAGCAACGAAGATCCAGCTCCGACCGTAATAGGCAGTTACATTCTAGTATTAATTGAGTTTCTCAAATATGCGGTCAAAAAAAAAAAATATATAAATATATTATCTTATTACGTTTATTGTTTTGTAATATTAAGTAGGTAATATGTACTCTCTAAATCAGTGGATAATCATAGATATCAGTGCCAAGTATACCACTGGTAATCAGTGAGTGAAATGTGAAATTCCAAACCTAAAAGCTAACCTTTATTATGTGATCTAATTAATCTTATTTTAGTACATAAATTCAATGAATATAGTATTAGAAGATTGAAATTAACATACAAATATTAATATTTTAGGATATATAATGCTCAAATGTTCTTTCTTTTTAATTGAACTTCACTAATTATCCAGTGCCAAATACCTCGCTGGATAATTAGTGAATAGTGGCATACTTGGCACTGATATCACTGATTATCCACTGATTCAGATTTAGAGAGTATACTTATGTGCTCCATATACCAACTAACCCAGGTTTGTCTTACACAATATCTCGTAAATTATTAATTCTTTGACATCTCTACCTTGATATTTTTATATGCAGAATGATTAGAAGAATATATTGAGATTATAGTGTAAAAAATATAATTCTATTTAAAAAAGCGAAAATGACCATCATATCCTTTTGTCGTCTCTATCTAGAAA
>NW_017296049.1:0-15552 GCF_001594075.2 Trachymyrmex cornetzi
TAATTTCGATAAGTCAGTTTTTTCTCCTGTGTCCGCTATTTCCTATGCTTCGACCCACTGTGCGCTGAGATGAAGATCCAATAGATACATTATTACTACTTACTGCATAATCAGGAAAGGCCGACTGAAGTGAGTTCTCCGAACGCGGTGTATGTTTCGCTACTTCTGGACCTTTCTTAGCCGGTATGGCATTTGTAGAATCTCCCTCGCTGTCCCCTGTGTTGGTACTTGCACGTTTTCTTGTGTTAATAATCTCCGAAACAAGCATTTCATGTGAATCTGTCGAAGTAGGATTAGTGAGATTCTTCGTAATAACATTAGAATTGTCCGTAGTATTAGATGTTGGTACATTAGCAGAAATGGCGGAAAGATCAGATTCCTGCGTAAGATCTTTTAGCAGGTTTAGTTCAACTGAACCGATTGAGCCTAAATCATTGTAATCTGCGGAATACACAGAATTGGGAGATGAGAGGGTATGCGGATTGGGGCTGTATGTAAAAGTAGGCGGTTGCAGGGAAAAATTATTATTCGTGCGACCACCATCACCGCAGCCCCCGCCTGAGGCCGAAGCCATCACAAGCGGGGGGAAAAAATGTCGTTAGATAAGCAAAGTTTTAAAAACGGACAGAGAGACACAAAGTAGCACGGACGCACAGAAAGATCTGTCGTCAAAAGAGAATAAAGAGTAACGAATAACCGGCAACAGACACCAGAGATCAACGACGCGGGGTTATGGTTGGTAAACGCGCGCACGTACCGTGGTCCGAATAATCGGCTATATTCAGATTCCCACCCGAGTGTCATCCAGGGGTGCATTCCAAAAGTCCAAGACTCTGCCAACGCTAAAGAACCCGGAGTAGTGGAAGAAAGAATAAGTCTGAGTACGCAAAGACGTAGAGAATGGACTGTGCGATTCGTGTGTCAAAATGGTCGATAGGGATGAGAGAGAGGGATCGTGAAAGACCATCTCCCTCTCATCCTTTCTTCCATTACACCATTGAATGGAAAAAGATAAAGATGGCCGTCTTCTACGGACCCTCTCTCTTATTTTCGTGGACCACATTTTGATACTACTTAGATAAGGGATCGTGCAGTCCATTCTCTATGTCTTTGAGAGTACGTTAATCGATTTGAACAAATTTGTAATGTGAAAAAGTAAGGGAGATGAGTTAGAAAACCACATAAAAGTATAATAACGTGTACGTCTCGCTTCAAGTGTTGCATCACCTCGAATATATTTTTGTAAAGCGTTGCCGGTTTCGACTGAGCCTCTGAATTCAATTATTATTATTCAATTATTATTATTATTATTATTTTATGAATGTTGACTCTTATTAGCCTTTTATCCTTACATTATATATTTTTATTATTCAATTATTATTATTTTCTTGTAACGGTGTTCCATTATCATTAGTTATTAATATATGCACATCCTTAATTAATTTTAGAGCCATTTTAGTATCATCACATGTCATAGGTAATAATAGGTATATCTTCCATACATACGTTATTCAAATTTCGTTTGCCGCACTTACTCTTTCAACCCACTTCGGAAGCAGGATTTATAGAGTTGACTACGAGGTAGGTTTACTTATACTTTTGAAACGAATAGGCTCCGCCCATATAGTCAGTTATCTCGCGTTTTGAAACGGCGTAGAGTTAACTCTGTTACTCGGAGTCAAATTTTGGAGCGCACCCCAGGTATCATTTTGTTCTTATCGTTTATCGAATGTTTAACAAGGATGATGTGACACCCGGGAAGTACTCGGATGGGAATCTGAACACGCCTCAGGAGGGTGCAAAAACCACCCGGCTCAAGAAGCCGAGTAGAATGGGTGGTAATGGTGTATTGATGATTTCCTGTGCGATTCTAGTACATTTCGTGCATCTATATGAAAATTTAAGAGTTAACCATGAGTTGTGAAACTGGGGGCCTCTTTCACCAACTTCTGATTAAATTAATCGACGATTAACTCGCTGAAGTGCCAACAGCAGTTTGAGTGCATTCAGATTCCTAAACTACTCGGGTGTTTTGCACTAAGCTCCGCCCACTCACCCAGTCACCAGCGATCACCCACCCGCCGGTGAGGAATCTGAACGCATCCTATAATGGATCTGCATCTAATTATTTTATTTAACCTATTGTTGTGAATATTACTTACATTTGTTTTTATATATCCTTCTACTACTACAAAAAATATACATTAAATTTTAAAAAGTAGTTTACTAAAGTTATAATAATAAAATATTATAACTTTATAATAAAACTGCATTTGGGAATATATAGGTACATCAAATACTTCAATCAATTAATCGCTGCTTATATAAATAAATTTGTCTTTATTTTGGTATTGTTCAGAGAGAGAAGCATATATCAAAACTAATTTTGCAAAAATTTTCATAGTAAATCGTGTACAACAATTGGCCTTGGATCGATCACGGACGACGTATAGTATAAATTACACGTACAAATTACTACAATTAGGAAATAATAAATATTGTAATTTTAATACTAAAAAAAATGACAAAATAGATATTATGAGACAAATGCATACTTTAAAAAAATGCACGAAATAAGAAAAGTTTTTAATATAGCTATTGTATCTTATCATGATGAGCATCGCTAAACATTGTGTTACGTGCGTTCGGGGAGATGCTATTCACGCTATGAACGCAAACGCTATCAATGCTGTTCGTGGAGCCATAGCGCGATAGCGTTAGCAATAAGCTCCGTGAACGACCCTAGCATATCGGTGTTAGCGTTTAACATTCGTCGAGGTTAGATTAACTGTTTTTATGCTTCAACACGTAATGGAATTACAAGCAAATAAAAGAGGAAATTAATACAAAAAGGAATTAGCATTTCGAAATTACATTATAATAAAAACCATATAGTACAGGAGTCGTACGTTTTGACCTGGCAATTTTTTGACAGTGCATCGATTAACTTGAAATTTTCACAGTAGGTAGGGAATAGCCTAAGGATCAAAATCTATATTATGCCGTAGGGCGCTTTCACCCCGGGGGTGATTGTCACCCCATCTCGGGGGTGGAAATTTTTTATTATATTTTTACCACAGGAATCGATAGAAAAACTAATTCTAAGCAAAAAATGTTCTATACATTTTTTTTGTAAAATTAATACTTTTCGAGTTAGTAGGGACCGAAAGTATCACAGTTTTTCACAGAAAAAATGACCATTTTGAATCGGTTATTCGCAGCTAACTCGAAAACGATGCATTTTATCAAAAAAAGTGTACAGAGCAAAATTGTAGCGTTTACAAAAACAAAGAAAATGCTTGTTTTATAAATTTCTGTATGACCAATAGAAACCGAGCTACGGCTTCTTAAAGGTAAGCTCTTCTTCGTCAAACGCTAAATTTGAGAGTTTCAAAGTCAAATAACGGGAAAAGTACGCATTTTTATAGAAAAACTTATAGAATCTTTTTTAAAGTATATAAAAAGACCTTTCTTTTCCGTTTTTACAAAAGTCTGTAGCATAAAAATTGAGCGAGTTATGATGAAAATAATGTCGGTCCCTACTTTTTTCATCGAAAAAAATCAGCGAAAACAACCCTTAATTACCACCCAAATTAAAATTAATCGTTGCCCTTTTACAGTTGTCTTTATTTATGTATTATTAATACATTCTATGAGTTTGACCGGTCTAGAATGCTTAATTTTGAAAAAATTGGAGGTAAAAGTGAAAAACGAATTTCTGCAATTTCGTGAAGAATGTTCTTCTCTTCAAAATAAGTCCAAAACTACTGGAGATACGTAAAAAATGCTTCAGTATGAAATTGTAGCTTTTTTAATTCCAAACATTTACCCTTGTTATACATTTTCTGTACGACAAAAATTAAGTGAGATACGGACGTTGAAAACGTGTATGTATATGCGAGCACTACCTTGCTTATATTTTGTATTCAACGCGCATTAGACAGTTACATACTCACTTACATCCATTCACACTCGAACACATATACCCATACAATATATCTGTGTATGTGTGTATGTACACACCTGCCTATATGTTCCATGTATTAGAATTGTAGCGGGAAGAGTCGAACGCTCTCAGCGCCAGGTGAAAGTGAAAGCATCTGCTTATGTGTCTACGTGTGTGAGTGTGTATCTTTTTCATGTATAGATCGCCAGTATATTTCCAACCTCGAAAGAAACACCACGTGTTGTCGTGTTGTACGTTTTTGTGAATAATCGTTTCGTTGTGTTTATTAAAGCTAGAAAAATAAATAGGTTAGTGCGTAGAAAAAATTACAAATTATATTTTTAAAATCGATAAACTTACTTATAGGATTTTTGTATAATTATAGGATTCATCCTTACGTATTATTTGTCTGTGTAACGTAACCTCAACGCTGCATACAGTGTATTAATGTGAATACTGTGTAATGATATTGGTAAGTTTTAACAAAATTACAATTAGCAAACGTGGCTTTCAACAAAACAAAATTCAATAAATGAGCATTTGCCACACACTGGATTTTTTCAGTGAAATAATTTATATATTAATTGATATGCATGTATGCAGTTTTTAATACGATACATATAATAAAAATGCCATAACAATCAATAATACGACGAATAAATGTTTCGGCCTTTAATATGGCCTTCTTTAGTATAATTCGCTGTTTCAGAATATAATTCAATTATGTGTGAACTTCAGTATAACTTGCTGTTTCAGAATATAATTCAATTATGCGTGTACACCATTATCAATACATTAATTCTATTATTAAAGTAACAAAAGAATATCACATTTTGTCAATTTAAAAAGCCATTAAAACATTTGATTATAATCTTATATACAAGTAATCCGTCATATAAGAGTCAGTTTAAAATTCAATTTCAATTGCCACATATGAGATTGTCAGCGATTGTTCCCTTACATTTAATTTAAGTTACAGTTATTTTGTCAATTTAGTAATTTAGTATACTATTTCTATTTACAATTCATATCTATCTTAAAATTATGTCGTTATTTAAAATTTCGAGTTCAAAGTTCAGTTTCCATTTAAAAGATTACCAGTACGTGTATCATTGCAATGTAAGTAAAAGTTCCAAAACTTAAACTTAAACATTTTTTTTTCTTTCTCTTCTGAATCAGTCATGGAAAAAGTTACTTGTGGATAGGACAATGTCCGTCGTTTTTTCTATTTTTTTCGATAATTATTCACGAACAAGAATGTAATTTTTCATATGTGGCAATTGAAATTGAATTTTAAACTGACTCTTATATGACGGATTACTTGTATATAAGATTATAATCAAATGTTTTAATGGCTTTTTAAATTGACAAAATGTGATATTCTTTTGTTACTTTAATAATAGAATTAATGTATTGATAATGGTGTACACGCATAATTGAATTATATTCTGAAACAGCAAGTTATACTGAAGTTCACGCATAATTGAATTATATTCTGAAACAGCAAATTATACTGAAGAAAGCCATATTAAAGGCCGAAACGTTTATTCATCGTATTATTGATTGTTATGGCATTTTTATTATATGTATCGTATTAAAAATTGCATACATGCATATTAATTAATATATAAATTATTTCACTGAAAAAATCCAGTGTGTGGCAAATGCTCATTTATTGAATTTTGTTTTGGTAAGTTTTAGTTATGTTTTCATTGAAATTAAATAGCAGATGTTGAATGCTTTTTAATTTGAATCGGGATTTTTTTTTTAATCAATTCAAGATTTAGTTATTTTGTCTTGTAAAATGTACATAATTTGTTGGTAATATCACAAATTCCCCACCGCTCGCAGGAAGTTGCTGTATCGCGAATCCGCAGTCGATCTGTCGATTGCGCCATCTTGGGTCGACTCGAGCGATTACTCGGTCCCCCCATTATAATGTCTGTCTCTCTCTTACTTCCGTATCTCATGTCGTCGAGAACTCACGTTGTCGTGCGCCGCTATTCAAGGCTGTTATTCTAGACGAAATAAAGTGCTATTACTCTGGCCACTTAGTATTGTTGTACCTGTGGACCTATCCTCGATACTGCGCGCTATCTAACATAATTTAGACAAAAAGTTAACAAGTGTATATTGCTCGCCACACGTGCAACGACCAAATCCACAGAAACAATGGCGCATACCAACACGATTAATTCCACGCGGCTGGAGACGCTGACAAAGGACAACTACGACACGTGGGCGATACAGGCAGAGGCGTTACTCGTAAAAAACGACAACTAGGGCTACGTGAGCGGCGAGGTGCCACGACCTCAAGGCGACGATCCGGCGACTCGAGCAGCCATCTCAGCCTGGGAAAACAAAGATCGCAAAGCCAAATTAACCCCACTGAGTTAAAGCAGGTACGTGGCTGCATAATCTCTAAGGACGTATGGGATAAATTAAAGTCCATTTACGACTCGAGCGGTCCCGCGCGCAAAGCGACACTTCTCAAACGGCTCATCCAAGCGAAAATGCCGGAAAGCGGGGACGCCAAGACACACGTCGCTCAATTTTTCGACGCAGTCGACAAACTAGAGTCTATGGAGTCAAAATAAACGGAGACCTCCTCTCCATTATACTTTTATATAGCCTACCGAGCGGCTTCGAAAACTTCAGGTGTGCGATCGAATCCCGCGACGCACTACCGAACGCCGAACAACTAAAGGTTAAAATCCTCGAGGAATATGAGGCGCGAAGTCAAGCAACAGCGGAAGGGTCGGGAGCAATGCTCGCTCGTCGCGGAAAATACGACTCAAACGCGAAATCTCGGAAAAACGCGCCGGATCCACGCAAGGATACCGCCACGACCGCGCCGCCTCGTTTCAAATTCAAATGCTCTTTCTGCAAAATCCCAGGCCACAAGTATGCCGACTGCCGTAAGAGAAAGAAGCAAGAGGACGAGAAGGCCAACAGCTCGGAGATCGAAAATTTCTTCGCCGAAACCGCCCATTATTCATCGAGAACATTTCCCGGACATTCGACGCGGGACAAATGGTGCCTCGACAGCGGGTGCACATCACACCTATGCTGTGACATCGAAAAGATGGAAGGAACGACACGGGTAACGAGCGACATAAAACTGGCCAATCACGCCACCAGTCCAGTAAATGCCAAAGGAAGCGTCGAAGTTATGACTAGCGTAAGCCACACGAACAAGAAGATTCGGTTAAACGACGTACTACACGTTCCAGATTTAAGGACCTGCTGTCGGTATCTAAAATAGTAGACAAGGGGTTCCGAGTCGACTTCGGCCCATCGCAAGCAACCGTGCGAGATCGTCGAGGAGACGTGAAACTAGTGGCGAAACGCCTAGGGGCGACTTATACTTCCTGGAAGACTCCGTTCTTCAAGCAAACGCGGCACAGGCAAAACGCGTAAACACAGAGATCTGGCACGAAAGGCTCGGGCATCTCAACCAAAGTGACATTTTGCGCATGGCGAGGTCGCAAGCCGCGACGGGGCTCGAACTGAAAGATACTTCAGAACCTCCAATCTGTAAGGTATGCATAAAACAAAAGTTCACGAGTTCTACCTTTTCCCATCGTGTTCACAGATCAAAACAACGCCTCGAGATAGTCTACTCTGATCTATGCGGACCGATGAGAACCAAGTCGACGGGAGGGGCACGCTACTTTATGACGCTGATCGACGACCATTCCAGGTGGTACCAGGTCTACTTTCTTAAGACCAAAGACGAAGCGCTTAACAAGTTCGTCGAATTCAAAAATTTCGTGGAGAACCAAACAGGCCACAAGATAAAGGCACTCCACACCGACAACGGCAAGGAATTCGTCAACTCCTCCATGCAACGGGTCTTGAAAGACTCGGGAATTAAACAACGCCTCACCGTGCCACACATCCCACAGCAAAACGGGGTGGCCGAATGCAAAAACAGAACCTTAGTCGAAACAGCACGTTGCCTACTCGCGAAGTCGGGCCTTCCTCCATCATTCTGGGGCGAGGCGATAAACACGGTTAACTACATACGGAATCGCTGCATCAGCAAAGGCTCGGACGACCGTACACCTTACGAGCTGTGGAAAGGCGAAAGACCCGACGTCAACCATCTGCGTACCTTCGGATGCAAGGTACTGTTCCTGCACAAGTCTCCCAACAAAGAGAAGTTTGAACCCAGAGGCATCGAGGGCATCTTCGTCAGCTATACGGACCACCCGGGAAACTATCGCGTTTGGGTGCCAAAGGACCGCAAGGTAATCATCGCCAGGGACGTCAAGTTCCTTGACGAATTCGACACTGACGGCCGGAAAGAAGACATCGCAGTGGATGACACCACTGACAGGGAAGACGAACACTCCGACAACGATGCGAAGCTCAATCGGAATCCGGAAACTACGATCGGGAGCAACGAGACGATCGCGCAAGATGACGATCCGGCTGAGGAAACAGTCGACGCCGCCGGTGAGCCGCACGACCTCGACAGGAACCCGCCTTCCATACGCGGACTGGGGCGGCCGAAAAAGGTATACACCGGAAAACCCGGACGCCCATCGAAGCAGTACCAAATCAAGGGATCGACACATCGGGGTGATACAGGCCGAATCGAATCCACCGCAGAACCTCCGGCACAAGAAGGGGGAGACTCCGATGATTACGACTGGTTCGATGCTCAAGTAGCCATGCCGGCACTCGAAATATCATTTTCTCAAGCTGTTACAGGTCCGGACGGAAAGGAGTGGCTCGACGCAATCTACGACGAGATGAAATCGTTGATCGGGAATGACACATGGACGCTCGTGGACACACCGCCAAATGGCCGAGTGATCGGATGCCGCACAGTTTTGCGGAACAAGCACAAGTCAAACGGGGAACTGGATCGAAGGAAGGCACGCGTGGTGGCCCGAGGATTCTTGCAACGCCCGGGTGTGGACTTCCAGGATACTTACGCTCCGGTCGCGAGGTTGAGCTCTCTGAGGATGCTGATGGCAGTCGCCGTCGAACGAGGCATGAAAATCGCACAAATTGATATAACCACGGCATATCTAAACGGAATCATGGACACCGACATCTACATGGAAAAGCCGGAAATGCTTAAACAAATGCTCGAAAGGATGGTCACGCTCGAAAACGACAAGCAGGAAAAGCAAAGCAAATGCTACGTCAACTCAGCAAGGAAGACAAAGTGTGCAAGCTCAACAAGTCACTGTACGGTTTACGTCAAGCCGGGCGGCTATGGCACGCTAAACTCTCTTCGACGTTGAAAGGACTCGGCCTATCACCGACAGTCGCCGATCCGTGCGTCTACCACGACGAGGGCAACAATATTCTTTTATTAGTCTACGTTGACGACATCCTGATCGCATCTCGCGATACACTCGCCATTGAAGGGCTGAAGGCGAAACTCGGCAAGGCCTTCACAATCAAGGATCTGGGGGACGTGAAATATTGCTTGGGCATCGAGGTAACGCGTAACGGGGAGGGCATTCATCTCTCTCAGGCCGGCTACACTCGCGATGTGTTGAGCAAATTCGGAATGAGCGACTGCAAGCTCGTGCAAACTCCCATGGAAACAGGCGTCAAGCTACACGGCACCGAGAAGGACACTACCATAAATGACCCTGCAATCCCGTACAGGTAACTCCTGGGATCTCTGAGTTATATTGCGCAGGGGACGCGTCCGGACATTGCTTACGCTGTGAGCGCCCTGAGCCAGTTCAACTCATGCTATACAAGGATTCACTGGGCCTGCGCCAAGAGAATACTCCGGTATTTCAAAGGAACCATCGACCATGGCTTGACATTCACAAGACGCGGTAGGGCCCTTACCGGTTACGTCGACGCGGACTGGGGAAACTGCCACCTGGACCGTCGATCATACACCGGAACCGTTTTCCTGCTGGCCGACGCAGCGATATCCTGGGAAGTCAGAAAACAAAGGACGGTAGCACTCTCGTCGACGGAGGCCGAATACGTCGCGCTCAGCGAGGCCGCGCGGGAGGCCATCCACTTGTCCGGATTCTTAAGGGAAGTGGGGTTGGCATCTTTTGCGAAGGTATCACTACATAACGACAATCAAAGTGCAGGAAAGCTCGCAATCAACCCCATGTTCCATTCGCGCTCTAAACATATAGACATCAAATATCACTTCATTAGACAAGCCCTGACAGAGAACAAAATCGAACTCTCGTACACGCCTACGGAGGAGGTGATCGCCGACGTACTAACTAAGGCTGTGCCGGGTGCCAAGCATCACTTTTGCAAGGACGGAATCGGGATCAAAGTCATCCACGTCTCGCGTGCTCGAATTTGAGGGAGGGTGTTGGTAATATCACAAATTCCCCACCGCTCGCGGGAAGTTGCTGTATCGCGAGCCCGCAGTCGATTAGAGACCCTTTACTAGAGACTGATCATTCGGCACACAAATGGCGGCGATAAATCAATAAATCGGTTCGATCAGTTGTCGATTTTGTTTGTTGATCGTTATATCAGAAGAAGTGTATTACATGTAGGTAGGAGAAATAGCTTGTAAGTATACATATTGACTGAATTTAGGTATTAAAATAGATTGTTATTTATATAGAATATTTTCCAATTGCTTAACACATCTTGACACAAACGTAGCAAATTAGTTCACACATTTTTAGTGTTAACAAAATAATTTAATTCTTTTAAGGTTATGAAGTTATCGTGCTTTCCAGCAAGGACATAGTCAGACACAGTATAACACAGTGAATCATTACATCCTTTATTTATTACATGTCAAACAAGGAAAAACGATGCTCGTGATCGTTGCGAGCGTCAAGTGGAATGCACCCAAAGATATTAAAAAGTTCATAGCGTTTGAGCAACACTTTGAAAATTAAGCAAGAATATTGAAATTCATGTAAAAAAAATAAATATACCATGTTCGCGCTTAATTTTCAAGGTATTCTCTATCCGCCTCGAATTTTTTAATAACATTAATATATTCAAGATGTCAAAGTCTATAAAAAAACATTATTATTTTTGCTTATACCTTTTTAGGCAGAAATCAGTTGCTTTTCGCGCTCGGTTGAACAGCGTTCCTTATTGGCGCCACCATTAGTGTGCTGAAGTCACGTGCACCAATCAGCAAAAGTCCCGAAATGATCAGTCTCTAGTAAAGGGTCTCTAGCAGTCGATCTGTCGATTGCGCCATCTTGGGTCGACTCGAGCGATTACTCGGTCCCCCCATTATAATGTCTGTCTCTCTCTTACTTCCGTATCTCATGTCGTCGAGAACTCACGTTGTCGTGCGCCGCTATTCAAGGCTGTTATTCTAGACGAAATAAAGTGCTATTACTCTGGCCACTTAGTATTGTTGTACCTGTGGACCTATCCTCGATACTGCGCGCTATCTAACATAATTTATGTGGTCGAAAGGCATAACAGCATAACAGCATAACTGACATTTGCATGAAATTTGAGATAACATTAAATTTCTATATAATTAGTGATGCTTTTCAAACTTTTCTTGCTATCAAATCATTTAAATGATTTAAATATTACTTAACATAAACGCATAACTGCGTTTTTGGCAACGAAAACCGGTATAATCGCATAACTGCATTTAGATTGCCATAAATAATTGACATTCACAAAATTGAAAATAATATTTTTGAATAAAAATATTGTATTTGCAGCTTTTACAAAAATAAAACTTTCGTACTCAACATATGTATGTATCTAATAAAACAGTAATATTTTTTGATATAAATTGAACGTGTAAGATTCGACTTACGTTTGACGGTTATAAAATTTGATATTCAAAACACCGGAAAGTGTCTTGCCTAATAGCATAACTGCATGTAAGAAATGCGGTCAGGCTAGAAATACACTAAATTTCGTATTAATTCATGCACTTTACTTAATAACATGAACGCATTTTAAAAATATATTACATAATAAGACGAAATTTTAAATATCAAACAAATTTATTGATTTTTCGATTTCAGAGAGCTAAGTGAACATTAAAACCCGTTTATCTCGAAATCATGACAGTGTCAGTTATGCTGTTATGCTTTTCGCACAGATTTAATGTAATGTACTTATTGCGATTGTTTATTTCAAATTCAAGTTTTGGATGACATACTTTACTCTGTCTTAAAGAACATGTAATTTAGAAAATTTTTAAACGTTCTATAAAATGTAAAAAAAAATATTTTTGTGATTTTAAATGTTGAAAAACTTGGGGGCTTCCCAGTTAAAAATTGAGTAGTTTTAATATATTTATTTTATAATATTTTCAGGGTTCATATCAAAATTGTAAGGCTTCATTATGGACCAAGCTAGTGCAAGCAGCAGTACCCACGAGCCAGATGACAGTTTGTGTGACATTTATGCTTCTAGAAGCGACGAAAAACTTGTAAATGTCAGTGTAAAGGGCAAAAAAAAATTAAAAGATGTATCAATTGACAGAGGAGATCAGAAATTTGCACAACTCGATTTTTCGAAAGCAGTGTATGTTCATAATTCCTGCAGAAGTAATTATACACATCCAATTTATGTTCAAGCTATGAGGCGACAAAGAGAAGAAGAACAAAATGCTTCTATTAGTCCTCCCAGGCGAAAGTTAAGAAGGTCTTCGGAATTTCATGAAGCAGAGGTTCTCAACGTCAGCGATATCTTCGATTGGGAAAAAAATTGTTTTATCTGTGGAGAAGAAGCTAACATAGAAAAAGAGAAGAAAAAATGTCAAGAGCTTAGAAACCAAATATCTTTTGTTCAATCTTCAGATTTTGTAAGCAACACATTAAAGAAACTTACCTATTTAAAAGACGATTTTCATCGAGAAATTTATAAGCGTCTTTGCGATGCAAGAGATCTTGTAAGTTTGCGCGCAAAATATCATTACGACTGCTTTATGAAGTTGAGAAATCAATATAGAGATGTAATACAAATTCCTCAAAATACATACTCAACTAAACTAGATCAAGTAATGGAAGAGATCTTTGAATTTATGCTTTCTAGTCAAGACTGTCAATTTACTATTACGCAACTCAAAGAAGCTGTACAATTTTTAGATATAATTCCTACTGAGAATATAATCAAACAACGTTTGAAAAGTAGATTTTCGGATCAAATTGTCTTTTCAAGCAGGATGGGTGGTGTGACTTACGTATGTTTTGCTAATAATTTATATGATATACTCACTGACGCGTGGTACAATAACAGGAAGCAAAGTATCGAAGAACAAGAAGATAGATTGATTGTTTCTGCTGCAGAATTAGTCTGTCGGAAAATTAGGTGTACAATATGTCGCACGAATGAATATACTGCCAGTGACAAGGTCTTCGATAATATTGACGGAAATATTCCATCTCATTTGCTTCAATTTTTGCAACACGTTATTTACAAAGATAAAAAACAGAATGACAGTAATAATATATGGTACTCTAGAAGAATTTCATCTATTGCTCACGCTATCATGTCTGCTGCTCGGCCAAAGACTTTTATATCTCCTCTTCAACTTGCTGTAGGTTCTACAATGCACAGAAAATTTGGGTAAAAAAAAATTATCGAAATATGCTATCAGCTTGGATTTTCCTGCACTTACGATGAAATGGAGTTATATGAAATGTGTGCATCTAGTCAAATGGAGAGACAATTGATAAACCCTTTTATACAAATCGTTAGCGATAATAGTGACTTCAATGTTTGTACATTAGATGACAAAGGGACATTCCATAATTTAGGTACAATAGAGATCATTACACCAGCTTCTAGTCTACAGGAAAGAAATCCTATAGTACGCTTATAAAGATCTGAAATTCCTAAGGAGTTCGAATTGGTGGAAAAAAATAAAATTGATCTCCTATTATATAACAAAAAAGCAGAAAGTGGTTTAAGCCTTATAAAAGTTGAAAGTATTGAAAAAGACCCTTCATTTCAAGCAACAATGATTCATCAGCTGAATAATCTGTGGATGTTTTATAAGTATATAACAGACAATAACTTTATGGGATGGAACGGATTTATGTCGATGCTCTCTACTTGTCGAAATAATTATGAAGTATCGGTGATAAATTTTTTACCCTTTATTAATGGATCGCCTAGTGATTATAACGCCTTGTACACTGCTGTGGAAAATGCTTCTCGAACAGTTTTGAAGGAAGTCATGAAAACATGCTTCATCACATTTGACCAGCCACTATACATACATCAAGGCTCGCGATATAGTGGGAGCAAACATTTCCGATCAAATTTTGATTGTTGTACGTCTTGGAGGTTTTCACTTTTTAATGTCCTTCTTGGGGTGCATTGGAGAAATTATGGGTGGATCTGGTCTTAAGTTCGTTTTATCTCTCATTTTTGCAGAAGGATCAGTTGATAAAATATTGAATGGACATTCCTATGCTCGTGCAGTGCGAGCCCATATTCTTTTACAGCAGGCATTATCACTACTTATTTTTGATGAATTGAAAGATGACAGCGTTGAATTTAAAAAACTGACTGAAAGTGAAGATAATTTTACCTATGACATGAATATTGATGAAATCCATTCAAATGAGGCATTTAAAAGACTCAATGAGTTATTTGAAAATCATCTCGAAAAAATCGAAAAAAGAGGAAAAACATCCAAATTATGGGTCCAATATTTTCGACTGGTTTCTGTGATGAAACAATTTCTCGCTGCTGAGAGAATGGGTGATTGGGAATCACATCTTGAATGTATTCAATTAATGTTACCTTTCTTCCATGCAGCTGGCCACTTCAACTACGCTAAATCTGCGAGGTTGTACCTACAAGATATGACAAGTTTGAAAAATAAAATGGATCCAGTTGAATATAAAAAATTCACTGATGATGGATTTTTCACTTCTCGTAGAAGTAATGTTTATTGGTCTGGAATTTTTTCTGATCAAACGATTGAACAGACATTGATGAGAGCCATGAGCGTGGAAGGTTGACCGTTTAAACGAGGTTGTACAGAAAGCGTAGTGTTCAAATGGATAAAAGGTATTATATATACTAAAGACATTATTGAAGGCCTAGAAAGATATTGTAATTTAGAATTCAGTAAAAGTCACCAACACGTAGATTCCAGAGATGCAAGGATTAAGAGAGACATGAAAGATGTTCAGACTCTACGACAATTTTTATTAGAACATAACCCTTTTGAAGATATTGATAATTTACGAAATATTGTCACTGGATTAATTGGAACGGAGGAGATAAATTGTCACAATGCTTTAACCATTGGAATTCAAGCAATGAAATCAATCGATGGCAAGTATTTCAATGAAATAAAACTATCTAGAAAAGACAAAGTAATTTCACTGCATGGTGTTAATAGTAAATTAAAAATTGGCGACAATACGATTCCTGTCGATGCACTTTTGTTCAGGGTTGGGAAGTAACGCGTTACTTGTAACGACGTTACTTTTTCGTTACTTTTTCGTTATTTTTTTTTAGTAACGCCATTATTTTTTTATTAGTAACGAAAAAAGTAACGACGTTATATTTTCTTTAGTAACGAGTAACGAAAATGACCTCGTTACTTGTATCGTTACTTCTTTGATTATACATTTTGATAGGTCACGACCGTCACGGTCAATAAGGTTATAGTAAATTTCGGATCGTAGTGA
>NW_017296049.1:16134-20526 GCF_001594075.2 Trachymyrmex cornetzi
AAAAAAACGTAACGAAAAGTAACAATTTTTTTATCGTTACTTTTAAGTAACGGTAACGCGTTAGTTTTTAGAATCGGTAACGAGTAACGGTAACGAGTTACTTTTTACCGCAAATAACGGTAACGGTAACGCGTTTTAAAAAGTAACTTTCCCAACTCTGCTTTTGTTATTCCAAAGAATTTGTGTAATGAAAAAAAGCGATGAAGAATTACAACACTTCTTACAATTTGAATTAGCACCGTATCCTCTGTCTTTGTTTGATGATGTAGGAATGAGGAAAACAGCTAAAGCTTCATTATATCCATTATTTCAATCTATTGACATCATCTTAGATAAAAATAATTCTCTGTATATCATCGATGGAGGTATGCTATTGTACCGCGTTAAATGGCCATCAAATTGTACGTTTCAACGGATTTTCCAAGAGTACATCTCATATCTAAGAAATAATTTTGGCAGTCATATTACTGTTATCTTTGGTATAATGAACAAACTACGAAGGTAATAGAAAGAAACCGTCGTTCACAGAAATGTACCTCCAAAGTGTATCGATTCACGCAAAACACGTTTGTTTCTGTAAGTCAGGACAAATTTTTATCTAATTACGAAAATAAAAGCAAATTCATAGAACAACTTATGGTAGAATTAGAGAACCAATCTATCCGCTGCTATCAAGGTAAAGGTGAAGCTGACGGACTAATTGTTCAAATAGCTCTGCAGGACGAGTCAGATTTACAGAAAATCATAGTAGCGGAAGATGTTGATATACTAGTAATTTTAACTGTCAGAGCCAAAGTAGAAAAAGAAATATATTTTCTTAAACTTGGAAAACAAAATGTTCTCTCTGTAGTATATTCTTCAAAAAGTTTCGAAATAGACTACCCAAACAGCGCAAAGTTAATAGCTTTTTCACATACATTCACTGGATGTGATACAGTTTCGGCATTTTACAATAAGGGCAAAAAAAAATTTTTTGATCTCATAAAAAAAAGACCCGATATGAGAGAAAAAGCCGAGATATTTCACAGTACAACTGCTGAACCTGCAGACATTTTAGAAGCCGGCAGGTACTGTGCGATATTAATGTACGGAACTGCTAAAGACACCCAGCACAAGAAATTACAAAAAATCGACGATTGGAAAACTTTTCTCGAGCAGATGCGCTACGAGTCTTTTATTAAGGCTACAACGAAAAATAGCGCCGTAAAACTAACATCTCTTCTGCCTACTGTAGATGCCTTAGATCAGCACTCTAAAAGAAGCTACCTTCAAATCCAACTTCAATTCCAGTGGCTTGGAAACAACAACATTCGGCCAATAGACTGGGGGTGGCATTTAAAAGGAAGGTTCATTGCATCCGATTACAATGCAACAACTGCCTGCACCTGAAGACCTTCTGCGAATGATTTTTTGCAATTGTAAAAAAGGATGCAGTGGCTCATGTGGCTGTCGGAAAGTAGGGCTTTACTGCAACTCTACTTGTTCTGGATGCTCCGGCGACAGTTGCACCAACAGCGCTCCAGTTGTAGAAGAAGATGAGGAAGAGGATGACCATGACGTTGATATTGAGATTGAATGACGGATTTTAATAAATACTGGCAATTGTACAGCCTGCTTCGTATAACTTATATGTACATCAATATGCGGTTGTATTTGCGTGTAAATATATTTTTTGTATGCAATTGTATGTATTTTTTTTCTATTTCTATCTATTAAAGTAGTTTTTAAGCATTGCAATGTCATAAGGGGTGGTTTTTAAGGGTTAAAAAGTTACAAAATGAAATTAGTAATGTTTTAAGCAGTAACATTTTAAACTTAAAACGCTGTGATAAATTATTGATTTTTTGAGGGTAAATAATTTTTTTTTTATTACAACCTTACTAGGGTTGATTTTTAAGGGTTGAAATATTCTGAAATAATGTTCCACAGCGTCAAACAATTATTATTCAACTCATCTGAACCAAATTTTACTCACCTTAAGCTTTAATATATAGATTTATAGATTTTGGCAATAAGGGGTAGTTTTCACCCCTAAAAAATGAAAAGCGCCCATCGGCATAATATAGATTTTGATCCTTAGGCTATTCCCTACCTACTGTTAAAATTTCAAGTTAATCGATGCACTGTCAAAGAATTGCCAGGTTCTGCACTATTCGCAGCTTCGACTCCTGTACTAATACAAAATTAGTTACATTAATATATATTATACAAGTAAATAAGAAATTATTATAAGGCAAGAATCTGAATCACGGAATTAAATGAAATCCTGGAAAAATTTTTCATTTTTACGTAGAAATGTAATATTTAGTGCAAAAATGAAAATAAGAGGAACAACCTCTAATGGCCTTGATCTTGACAAATATTATCCAGATCATGATCCTGAACAACATTCAAAAAATTTTAGCCGTTGATCGAACCCTTGGGTAATGCTTAAATGCTGGCGGTGCTGTAATTTGCAAGCCTTATAACTTGAAAAGTACTTAATGAAAATGAACTTAATTATAGTGTTTTGGAAAGCTCTCGAGGTAAGCTACAAGAATATGCAATGAAATATATGGAATTCTGTTTAAGAAATTGATGATGACCTTTACATAACCTTCAAACAACTTTCCAAGGTCAAACCAGTAGCACCATCTTATGTCCCCCTCCAAACCATGTAACTTTTGTCTGAAACATTTTTCTTGAAAATGCACTGTTCAAGAGATATTTTAGTGCGTCAATTAAAATGACTCACCCTGTATATATATATATATTTTTTAATTCGCATATACAATTTAATATAAAACAACATTTTAACTTTAAGAATATGTATTTTTAATTGAGATATCATAATTTTTAACGTAGTTATACGTAATTAAAGTCAAAATGTTCCTTTTTATTTAATCCACGAGTAATTCAGGAACAAAAAATTGTAAGAATATTTTTAAAAAACGATTTTATATGGAAAAATTCAAGCTTTCACAAAAAATATTTGAAAATAAAAAAAAATTTTTTTGATACGTTAGAGACTTACGAAGTGAATAAAAAGTTATTCACTTTTTTCAGCTCATAGAGGGGATTTCTATACAGCGGAGAATGTCACGTCTATTAAGCTGGCACAGCCACTTCAGCACAATCAAACGCGACCTATACCACATTTTTTTGCTATTTTTTGCTAATTTTTTGCTCTATTCCCGATTATTTTGCTCCAGCCAATTCGCTAAAACTCATGGCTGTGCTAGCTTAAGACTAAAGTTAGCACAGCCACAAAGAAAAAAAGCAGCAAATGAAAAATCAAGTACATATTCTTGCAGGGCTATTTTTTGCTAATTTTTTGCTCTATTCCCGGTTTTTTTGCTCCAGCCAATTCGCTAAAACTCATGGCTGTGCTAGCTTAAGACCAAAGTTAGCACAGCCACAAAGAAAAAAAGCAGCAAATGAAAAATCAAGTACATATTCTTGCAGGGCTATTTTTTTGCTAATTTTTTGCTCTATTCCCGATTATTTTGCTCATTGTTTAAGTCGAAAAATTCCACCAAGAGTGTGGCTGTGCTGGCTCGCGTACAAGAGTAAAGTACCTTAAAGCAATTAATTGCTCAGGTCATTTTGGTGTCAAAATGTTTCTAGATTTAATTGCTCTAAGAATATAGCAAATCGTTGAATATAGCATATCGCTCATTGTTTAAGTCGAAAAATTAATTGCTCAGGTCATTTTGGTGTCAAAATGTTTCTAGATTTAATTGCTCTAAGAATATAGCAAATCCAAATTTTTTGCTCACTGTTTAAGTGGAAAAATTCAACAAATAGTGTGGCTGTGCTGGGTCGCGCACAAGAGTAAAGTACCTTAAAGCAATTAATTGCTCAGCTTATTTTGGTGTCAAAATGTTTCTAGATTTAATTGCTGTAAGAATGTAGCAAATCGGAATTTTCTGCTCACTGTTTAAGTGGAAAAATTCAACAAATAGTGTGGCTGTGCTGGGTCGCGCACAAGAGTAAAGTACCTTAAAGCAATTAATTGCTCAGCTCATTTTGGTGTCAAAATGTTTCTAGATTTAATTGCTCTAAGAATATAGCAAATCGGAATTTTTTGCTAACTGTTTAAGTCGATAAATTCAACCAACAGTGTGGCTGTGCTGGGTCGCGTACAAGAGTAAAGTACCTTAAAGCAATTAATTGCTCAGCTCATTTTGGTGTCAAAATGTTTCTAGATTTAATTGCTCTAAGAATATAGTAAATCGGAATTTTTTGCTCACTGTTTAAGTCGATAAATTCAACCAAGAGTGTGGCTGTGCTGGCTCGCGCACAAGAGTAATGTACCTTAAAGCAATTAATTGCTCAGCTCATTTTGGTATCAAAATGTTTGTAGAATTAATTGCTCTATGAGTATCTCCCAAAGTGGAATTTTATTCGGAA
>NW_017296050.1:0-1351 GCF_001594075.2 Trachymyrmex cornetzi
TTTGATAACGACAAAACCTCGCGTCATAAGCCACGCGCCCTGTAGCATTAAAATTAAAATAATTGAGTCATAATTGCTTGCCTTTACTTCATTTCTCAGCTCTTAAGGCCTTTTCTGTATCCTTCCCTGTTCCCATACTGACACCAGAGAGTGTAGATAGAGAGAAGCGAGTGATGAGATATCACAGCTGCCCAAGGAAAGAGATCCAAATATCTCCACAATTTCCTTGCACACCCCAATGTGACACGGGCGCTCTATCTGACAATTCCTTTGAACTCTCTAATATTATTCCTCCCAGTGCATAACTAGGGAATACGGAAGAATAAAAGGAAGCAAATATAACAAAGGATATCTCGCTAACAGCACGATAATATTTCAATACGTGCCTATACTGAGGCATTGGTGATAGCAGCCTGCCCCACGCATAAAACCGCGCCGAAAACAAATCTCGCCGAAGTCAAGCCTTCACCCCGCGCGCTCGCGCTCCCACGACTTAGTATGGCTCCTCGAGGCCGCTCCGAGAAACCAAACACGCGACTCAGGACATCACAAGAACAACCTCCAATTTTCTTGACAAATATTATTACCAGATTGTAATGCTAAACAACATTCAAGAGGTTTTAGCTCGAATCTATTGTAGTATTTTAAAAAGCCCTTGACATCAGCTATTATATTCTGGAATTAAAAATAGGGAGTTTCATTTAGAAAATCGATGTGACCTTGACCTGACCTTGACGACGTCACCCAAGATCAAACCAATCCTCTCATGTCCCCCTTTGAACCCTACAACTTTTGTTTGAAACATTTTTTCGTATCTTTTGTCGAGATATTGCGGTATAAAAGTTAAAATGGGACCCCTGCGTACAATAAATATTTTTTATATTGGATATGGGAATAAATTTCCGCCCTTTTTGAAAAGAAAAAGATGTGTTTATTTAAACAAATCTATATAAGTGAGTCTATTCAAAGTATGCTTCTTCGGAAGTGACAACTTTCTCCCACTTTTCCGGTAATAAACGGATTCCTCGAATGAAAAAATTTGGTTCTTTTGAAGCGATCCATTCATCAAGCCATTTTTTGATATCTTTATAAGAATTGAATCGTTCTCCAGAAATCTGAAGGAGCAATGTCCGGTGAATACGGCGGGTGGGGCAGAATTTCCCACTTTATTCCTTCCAAGTATTTCTTGACCGGTTTTGCAACGTGTGGCCTAGCGTTGTCATGTAACAGAATCAGCTTGTTGTGCCTATTGTCCCATTTCGGTCGTTTTTCTTTCAAAGCTTGGTTTAAACGTATCAGTTGTAGTCGATAACGATCGCCAGTGATGGTTTCGGACGGTTTGAGCAGCTCA
>NW_017296050.1:1931-2559 GCF_001594075.2 Trachymyrmex cornetzi
GCAGCACTTTTCTTTAAAATAAAATAATGGAGTAAAACTTCCCGCAAATGTTGCTTTTTGGAATAAATTCCGACATCTTCAACGCAAAAAAAGTTACTCTTTTTTACGCTTCGAACGAATGCCAACTATTGGGCTTAAAAGTTTAAACATAAACCTTTCATACACATGCGTTGCCGTTCTATCAAACACACAAGCAATGCTACTAACGACATCTTTCTACAATGGGAGGAAACTTATTCCCATACCCAATATAATTTCCAAATTTTATATTAATTTTACATTAATTTCTAAATTTTTCAACAGTTTTCGAATAACAATAAGAGATCTGGCAATGATTAAATTCGATTTGCGAGCAATTCTGGAAACAGTGACAACATTGAGCCAGAACTGGATTAACAGACATAAAGAAATCTTTGTTGAGAGGGACGAGCAAAAACAGGAAAAAATATTTTGCCAACTTTTATTTTACAAAATTGGCAAAATTTCCTGGATTTGGAAAATTTATTACAAACCGAAGAGAACTGCACGAGCACAACTTGTAAGTCTGGCTATGTATATTAATTATTATATGTATATACAGGGTGGACCATCTGAAGTGATCCAGTCAAATATCTCGAAAACTAGTAGG
>NW_017296051.1:0-329 GCF_001594075.2 Trachymyrmex cornetzi
GGCGTCCCGTCCAATAGTCAATAAATATATATTATAATTAAAAATTAAAAATTAAAAATGTATGTACAATATATTAAGCGAATAGCGCCAATATCACAGGTATTATTGAATAAATAATTGGACATTGGGACACTCTCTATTAGGTTGAAAAGGGGAGGCCAAGACAAAACACAAAATAAATTACGCGACACTCGCAACGTTCGAAACGCGACGCGCCGCATCCTGCACTGATCTTTCCTCAGCGAGCCAGCGTCGACGAACTGCTCTTGGCGGCGTCGAGAGAAGATCCCCAGAGGGACGGGAAGGAGCAAGGTACTGGCGGGTGCCGG
>NW_017296051.1:449-732 GCF_001594075.2 Trachymyrmex cornetzi
CCGAGGGCGCCGACGACGAAGGCCGTCACGACGACACGATACCCTTGTCGTTGTAATTCTTCGGCCAGGGCGTTGTATTTGTCGAGTTTCCTCACCCTGGCCACATCAAATGCAATCCACCTATTTTCGAAGGGTACCGTGACGTCGCACATGACGACACTTTTGGAGGGCTCGTGCCTGACCACGAGGTCAGGTCGTAGCGCCGCCAAATCGCCGCTGACGCCCTCCACCCGCTGGGTAACCCGCACTACCCCTGGAAGGCGAGTGGCCTTCCAGAGGCGGT
>NW_017296051.1:858-1644 GCF_001594075.2 Trachymyrmex cornetzi
GGGAATACGTTGAGACGGGCCTTATGTATAAAGCGCCAATCGGCGAAACGGGTGAAACTGCCGCCACGGATGAAGTGATTGCTCATCCGATTCCGTGACGACACCTCGAAAACCTTACCCTGATCAGGCTTACTAAGTAACCTATTTGCGTAGTGCTCTGCTACAGCTGAGCGCAGCCTATTCACTACCTGGCCGCACGCTCCAGGCGGAATCTTAATCGCTGCCCCCCTGGGACCTTGATATTGCAATTCCATTTCCTCGGTGGCTTCAGCCCATCGCCACCGCAGGGACAGCCTCTCGGATTGTCTGAGAGCGGCGTTCCGCGCACTCGACCAGAGCGAAGACTCTCCTCCACCCCTCATCCTTCCATCCAGCGAACCGGATAGGAAGGAGGCGATATCCTCGCAACTAGGGGCGTGGCCGATCCTGCGCCCAACCACTCCCCTCAACGATTCCCACACCAACTCCCTCACGGCGCCGTCGCGCACCGTTAACATACGGTACGCGTGGGCTACCGTGAGGACGTCGGCGAGGTCCGAGAGCGGCAGGAGTCCACAACCTCCCACACGAGGGGGCATGTAGACTCCCTCCGCACTGGCCCGCTGAGGGAGGTTAAGCCAGGATTTGACTGTGCGTCGGATGTTCAAGTCTACGGCCTTCAGGGGACCCTTAAACACTCTGGCCCCCCGGAGCAGAAAGTCCAATCTGAGTAGGATGAAAGTCCCCAGAACTTCTATTTTCTGCCACGGGGCGAGTAGTGAACGGTCCACCGCGCGCAGGTCCGAG
>NW_017296051.1:1922-2566 GCF_001594075.2 Trachymyrmex cornetzi
GCCAGCGCGGACCACGAGTGCTCGTGCAGGCTAAAGCCATCATTTGACTCAGCCGCCACGCGGACAAATGAGTCGATGGCAAGGTTAAAAATTATAGGGCTTAGCGGACAACCCTGACGGACGCCCGACCGGATGGGGATGGGTGCTGTGTGACCCTCGGCAGTTCGCACCCTCGTCGTGCAACCATCGTACATATCGCTATGAGACCCCGTGGCACCGCGGATCTTAGAAGCGCCTTACGGATAGTCGTGTGCGGGATCGATCCAAACGCGTTGGATAGGTCCAGCCACGCGACCACCGCTTGGCGCTTGGTTCGCTTGGCGTGCGTCAGGATTTCCTGCAGGACGAAGTTGTGCTCGTAGCACCCCTCGTCCCGCAAGAAGCCCTTCTGCACGGAGCAGAGCTTTCCATGAGTGACCGCCCAGTCGGTCAGTCGGTCGGCCAAGAGCGCGGTGAAGAGTTTGGGGATAGTGTCCCCCAAAGCGAGAGGGCGCCAGTTCTCCAACATATTGTGGTCTCCTTTCTTGAATATCAAGACTGTGTTGGAGGTCTTCCAGGACGCGGGGACTGCCTCGAGCCGCAAGCAGATATTATAAATTGCTGTGAGGAGCCGCGCTCCCGGATCCGCCCCACGGAGGTCACGG
>NW_017296051.1:4108-9828 GCF_001594075.2 Trachymyrmex cornetzi
GGGAGGATGTTCTTTTGGGGGAGGCAAGTTGGAGGTGTCGTTTGCCTCCCCACGCCACCTGTGAAACCCGTGAATGTAATTGGGCTTCCACAGGTGGTCGTCGTCACCGTGCAAGTGGTGAGCGTTGTCGGTAGCGACGTCGTCGGCGAGAGAGATATTAAAATCTCGCCTAGGCTCCCTGATGGACTGCCTCTGGTGGTCGGAGGCAGACTGGGGAGCATCGCAGGGGGCGTCTTCTCCCATTGGTCCATGATGTTGATTGGGCCCCCTGCGATTGGCGACGTCGGGTTGCCTGCCGCTCTGGACGATGGTCGGTCCAGAGCTAGCAGGCGTGCCTCCATTGCACTTTTCTCGACGGGAGCGCTGGTCGGCCGTCTGGATCTTGTGACCACCCCCTACTTGGATGTCATCTTTGGGGGTGGTCCGGTCGCCTTTTTTCTCCTTAACGTTAGTCTCCCCACGCCGCCGGGTTGGAATTGCGTGCCCTCCTCATCCGATGATAATGAGATATAATTCTCTATATGACGAGGAGGGTGTGGGGAGACGCGCTCCCGTCTTGTCGTAGATATAATTCTCTATATGACGAGGAGGGTGTGGGGAGACACGCTCCCGTCTTGTCGTGCCTTCGCTTTTCTTAGCCGGTACGCTAGTTGCCCGCCTGGTCCTGGTTGAAATTGGCATCTCCTTATTGGCGGGCAACTTCTTCACTGCTCCCTCTCCGCATTTCTGCTTCTCCACTGATGGTCGTGAACCCGCCGCCTGTGGTGATGTTCTCTGCGGGGGGTGAGAGGGAGCGCGCACCGGCTTGGCCGCGTTCTGCACACCTGCTTTGGAGTTGGACTTGACAGGCAACCTAACTACTTCTACCGACACCACACGTGGTTTACTCACCGTGGCGGTCGTCGGCGACTTCCTCGTTGCGGCGGCCTCGCCGGATCTCCTGGCTGCTGCTGTTGTAATAGGCGCGGCGCTCTTCGCGACAGTTTTACTGCGGGCTGTAGTGGATGATGTCGTGCTCCTGGTTGACGGGCCCGCAGTGACTGCCGCGTATGAGGGGGAATTATCCGTCGGTGTAGTGGTCGTCCTCGCATTGGCCCTCGATGTAGTTGGCGAAGGGGTGGCGGTGAACGGCAGCGTGAGTTGCCGCGAACCCGATGTCGCGGCCTGGCGCCCATCCGGACCTCCAACCGTCTCCGCCAATCGCGTGGTCGCTTTAGCCGCACCACTGAACGATGATTGGGCCCCACTATTACACCCGCTGAGGCTACCGCGAGTGCTTTGACCTGCCGTATCTTCCGCGGGAGACATATGGCATTTGATAAAGTGGGCCTTCACTTGTCTATATGTATGATATTTTCCTTTTGGTGTGTAATTGCATTTTGACGCCAATCGCGTGGTCGCTTTAGCCGCACCACTGAACGATGATTGGGCCCCACTATTACACCCGCTGAGGCTACCGCGAGTGCTTTGACCCGCCGTATCTTCCGCGGGAGACACATGGCATTTGATAAAGTGGGCCTTCACTTGTCTATATGTATGATATTTGAATTAGGGTTTACCGCAGTCACTACTCGCGAATTTTTGGCGGAAAATTCAATTAGACTTCTTCCACATCCTGCAAAGCCTTTAGATTACCTGGCCCCTCGACCAAAAACAGAAGCCCGTGATTGGCCGGCTCGTATCGACCAATCAGAGACTGGCTAAAGATTAAAAATTTTAAGCACACTCGCCATAGCGAATCCACTGAGCGAATACAGCATAGATTTGAAAAATATAGTCGATTTAAATGATTAAAAGCACCCGCGGCTCTAAACTCACTAGGTATTGCACTTTGAATTTATTACACGTGGCTGTCTTTCGGAACGAGGTCCGTCGGGAGCGGTTTTGCGAATGGTTACTAATAGATGGTTTTAATAGCGCACTCCCGATCGCGATGACTTCACGAATTGTACGGATGTTCGGATTTAGAAAAATTTTACGATCGCGTTGACAGCCACGTGTCCGCACTTAACCTCACTCACGGCGCGCATAAACTAATTACGGAGTTACAAAGTCCGTACGTTTCGTTAAACTTTGCAATTTTTAATGTGACAAACACACCCTCATATTTTTGAGAGTTACAATGGCAAGGGTGCATCAATCTTAAAATCTGACTACAGCGTCTTAAAGAAGAGATTTCAAGCTTTAGTTTAAAAAAAAAAAACCGTTATCCTACGATAATTTTTCGCAAAGTTATCGTTAGTCAAAATTGATCAATTTTTGCCCATAATTTTTTTGAGCAGTGTATATTGGTAAATTCCGGTTTCATATTTACATACCTGGTATATGCGCTTACTGCTTAGGTTTAAATTTTGTTGTGTTCTTTTTTTTATTATTTGGCACCAGTTATTGATACTTAACCTTTTATATGAACAATACATATACTTATAGGTTGAGTAAAGTAAAGCAATTTTATGATATAATTTTTTAAAGAATTAAAGCTACTACTACTTGGATTAATTAGCTTGCTTATGAGTGCAAATACTAACCGTACAATACTTTACCCACCGTGAAAATAAACATCAAGGTAACGTGCCAACAGTTTTACTGTCACAATACTAAACGTATTTAGTAATAAATAAATGATAAGTAATAAAATCTATTTCTTAAATTTTAGACTGTTTTCAATGAATAGTTATTATTACATATTTTCTGCTTTGTCCTTTAAGGAGGTTGTAAGGCAAATGCAATATGTTAAGAACTACTTGAAAAAATTACAGACTATTCTAAATTTCATTTAATAATAATACAAAAAAAATAGAAACAATTGACCATCTGGATCAAAAGTTATTTAAATAAGTAGTAATATTTTTTAAATTTAAAATAATGATAAAAATCTCAATTTTTTTATATAAATACTCTAGGAATTCAAGAATATTTTTGTAAAGTTATCTTGAGATGCAGACATTAATTGTTCAGTAAATAAATAAAATTTGTTATTTGTTATAAACTAATGGTGAATCTCAATGAAACTTTGCATAAGTCATGTTTAGTACTTAATATATTTATATAAAAACATTTAGATTTTTCTTATTATTTTAACAATTTTTGTTTATAACAATAAAACTAATAACAAATAAAATAAATAATCTATAAAAATGTGTTGCTCAATAAAACCAGAATGTTATGGACACAACTTTCACGTGTATGTAGCTTGTTTAAAGCGAAAATATTAATATATGTGTTTTATGCCCTTACAACCTCCTTAAATTTAATATAATTCATCTATGAGAGATACGTATATGTTAATTAATTACGTTAATTGATATATACATTATATTGACATATACATTATATTATTCCACGTTACCAACCTCAAAGTATAAAGTAAATTACATTTAAAGCAATAAAAAATTCGAGGTATTTTGCGATATATATTCTAGATCAAATCGTTATTAAGAATAATTATGATCCATACCTGGAAAATACAATTTTCTTGAAGTATCTACAAATTTAGCTAGATATATTTAGATAGATAGATTTGATAATATTTAAAAATAATTTTGTTGGACTATCAAAATAATTATGTAGGACGCTCAAGCTTGGTTGCTAGAATGTTAAAATTTTTAGCAGTATTACTTATCGTGCTCAAGTTTCTTACATCAGACTACTTTAATAAACGAACAAAATTATTTTTAGATCTGTATCTATTTGAATTTTTATAAGATACTTAAGCAAAATTATTCTTTTTGTGTAATTATCGCCAAATAATATATAACAACCCATGAAAAAAATGTTTTATATATATAATTATATAAAATTATATAATGATATACAGGGTGTTTATTAAGAATTTTTTTAGAATTTATTAACTTTTTAGTACTGCATTTTCTTATTGGCAAATATTTTTAGCAACATGAGAAAATATGGTATTAAACAATTCTGAAAAAAATCTGAAAAAATTTTCAGAACTTTATGAGAAGAAGATAAATAATTTTTGTCTCTTGCTGTTTTTCTCTAAAGTTAATAGTATTTGAGTAAAAAATTATTCAAGACTAATATTTTGCAATTTTTAGTAATTAATATCTTATTAACTATTGCGAAAATTGTAAAATGGTAGAGGACTTTTCGACTCAGTTTAGTCCGCTCTATCTACACAAAAGTGATTGGCAAAAAAGGTCGGGACACCCTGTATGATATGTTCATTATATTATATTTTTTCCGGGAAATCTCATTCTCTATCATTCCAATATCAAACGAATAAACAGCCCGATAAAAAATTTTTATAGATCAATATGTAACATATCTAAACACGCATAAATATTCATAATCATATATAATTATATATGAAATATGTCCATATATATCTTTCTTTCTTTTGTAAAATTACTTTTTAGTATACTAAAAATAATAATAATATTGAAAAAAGATCAAAAACAGTTAATGCGACAATTTTTGCATTGTTTGTTTTAAACAAAATTAAATTTGGAAAAATGTAAAAAATTTTCTTGTACATAACTATGTACCTATAATTTTACATGCAATTATATACGAGTAATTCTTTTACATTTCTCCAAACTTAATTTTTTTCTAAAACAAACAATGTGAAGATTTTCCTTTTAATTATTTTTGATATTTTCTCATTATTATTATTATTTTTAGTACACTAAAAAGTAATTTCACAAATGAAAGAAGGATGTATAAATATGTATGGACATATCTCATACATAATTATATATGTTTATGAATATTTATATGTATTTATATATATTTATGCATGGAAATTTTTTACTGGGAGTGCAAATTATCTATTTCGTGTTACATAATTATCACTTAAATATACATTTACGAATAGCTATAATAATAATCATACAAGCAACTAAGATCGTTCACTGTGAACTGTAACAATTGTAAAGCACTGTTTTATTGAGTACTTGTGATTACGTTTTAAAAGAAAGTATAAAAATACACAGAGCAACACAATATCTGCCTTTACGAGTAGCGCGTCAATTACCGATATGTGCAATGTCAGCTCATACAAAACAAACATCAACCAAGATCGCATGTCAAAGCCCTCATTGTCACACATTATACCTAATCCAAGTAGAACACAGAAGTTAAGAGGACATCATCATGACCTCATTCGTCATTTATAAGTCAACTTTTAGATATCAAATGATGTCATGATGACATTCTGTGATATCATTATGACTTGATCATTACGACTCCGTGTTCTACTTGGGGTATTAGAAATAAGAATAAATAATCTATTCATTAATTTTGTATAATCTCTAATGAGTGAATTATTAATGCGCGTTTTTTTATTTTGTTTCTTAAATTCGTTATAACTCATATGTGATCCTAAAAGATCAAAATTTGTAACGATATAGTACGTTGTGCGATTATCAAAAAATTAATACTTTACAAGATATTTAATATTTCAATCATGTCAATATGTATTTATGTACTAGAATCAGATGTAAAATATTTCGTAAACTAATGGTTTTTTGGTATCTTTAATAGTTTTATATGCAGAATACGTACATATTTAGAGGAATTATATCATGTAAAAAAAATTACATAATTTCATTTTAAAAAGTGAAAGTGACCTTTATATCTTTTCGATATTTTCAACTAGAAAAAAAAACGTAACCGAAATATGTATATACATACATGATGTAATAAGACAGGTGAACCAACGCGCATCATGGCGGCCAAGCAATAAGCCAGCCAATCAGGAA
>NW_017296051.1:10173-10392 GCF_001594075.2 Trachymyrmex cornetzi
CAGCCATATTGCTTTTTGCACTTTGGACAGATTTCTGATTGGCTGACAAAATTGGTTACTGCGCATCCTTCTACTTGGTTCACCTGTCTTATTACATCATGTATACATACAGGCAGTGACAGATGTGCCTTAAGGGGATGCTAAACCGATTACCCAACTCAATCAAGGTCGATAGTACAGACTCTTTTAATTCCAAATTCGATAATAGTGGTGACATCT
>NW_017296051.1:11203-13102 GCF_001594075.2 Trachymyrmex cornetzi
TTAAGTAATAATACTTTTGCAATCCGTACATCCAATACGGAGAAATCCCACCGAATAGGAATATGGTAAAACAGGGGGGCTTTAGCATCGCCTTAACACCTGAAATTGTACTAGTATTGGGACATATTCAGAGTACGCTCTCCGTCTCTAGATATTCATACATCATGGCTATTGATTATTCAACAAAGTTATTCCATTGTATTTTAAGAAAACTTTATATAATATATAATAAATATATATATATTATATATTAAAAAGCAAAAAAACAGTCTTAATCTCCACACAGACACGGAGAGTCTTCATAAAGCGTATACATCGATTATAAACAAAATTTGACATTGTTCTTATCTAGTCGTTTTGTCAATCTATTAATTGCCTTTCATACCGTTAACATATCTTTCAAAAAATTATTTTTAGAAGATTCGATCTGTACAGATTATCAAGTTTTAATATAGTGACTGTGTATTATATTGTATTATTACTATCTGACTGGTATACTATTTCTTATTTTACACGATTTTGATGAATTTGATGAAGATTTCTTCTTAAGAAATGATAATTGCGATCTCGTTGGTGAGTATTTTATTAAGATGATGTTTTTGCTTGGTTTTTACAGAATTTAAAAGTAGATAACATTTTAACAGATTTTTATTTTATTCAGATTTTAATTTAATTTTTTATTTTTATTTATTGGTTAATAAATATGTTTATTTAATTAGAATATCATAAAATTCCGAACAATCGGTTAATAAATCACTTGCAAGTAATTTATGGTCTCCGTGAGGCATCAATATCACTATATAAATTGGAAAACTTTTATCACGATTTTTCTATGACGATAGAAATGAATTTTAAGGTTGTGAATTTTGTATTATCTGAGGATGGCTCAATCCTAGAGCCGAAACATGTAATGTAATGTGTTTTACAATGTGTTATTTATAGAATTTTTTTTATACATTCAATGTAACATATTATATTTTTTACATTTATACTTAATTACGTTGATTCTTATATATGCCCTATACATCTTTGTATCATCTTTTAAAAATATACATATATAAAATAAATAATAAATAAGTAAATAAACAAAGCTATATTTTTATACATTATACATATATAGGGTGTTCTAAAAGTAACGATAAATCTTCCGCACCGGGGTAGAATGGACTAAACTGAGAAGAAAAGTTCTTTACCATTTTGCAATTTTCGCAATGGTTAACAAGATATTAATTGCTAAAAATTGCCGAAAATTCTTCAATAATTTTTCACTCAAATACTATCAACTTTACAGAGACACTTCAAGAGACAAAATTACTTACTGAAAGAGATAAAATTCTTTATTTTCTTCTCATAAAGCTTTAAGAATTTTTTTAAAACTTTTTCAGAATTTTTTAATACCGTATTTTCTCATGTGGGTAAAAATAAGGAAATGTAGCACTAAAAAGTCGATAAAAAATTTTGAAAAAATTCTTTTGTAAAGAGCTCTACGAGACTTTATTGATAGTCATTAAAATTTGCCCAGGGTCGACTAGTTTTTAATAGTATCTCGTCCGCGGTTATGATTTTATCGACAGAGTTAGAAAATGGATGTAGCCACGTAGTATCCAAATCGAAAATGTATGTACTGGCGATAGTGTATGGACGATTTTTCGACGGTGTCATGAAAAACGTCGGCATAACCTCTCTTAAATTTCTCTCTGGAAATATATAGAAATTATAATATGGCTGTTAAGAATTGAAAGATAAATGAAATGCACGTTTAATGTAAAAATAGGCGCTTGCTGTGGTTTCTAGCAGTGAGAAATCTAATAGCGTTTTCGGCCCGATCGGGTTTGCACCAACCTGGGTTGGATTAATCTTTCCTATTGGTTGACGTCACCCACTCTACCAATAGGAGAG
>NW_017296051.1:13180-14928 GCF_001594075.2 Trachymyrmex cornetzi
CCCCCCCCCCCCGCGCTACTACTCTCTGAAAAAGCGGATGTAAAACACACAAAAATATCCTTTTTTTTTACGTTGCTCCTGATAGAAATAAATCGCTGAAATCGTTGAAATATCTATTAATTTGATAAATTTTAATTATTTCAGCGATTTATTTTCCCTAGGAGCACCGCAAAAAATGGATATTGTTGTGTAGTTCACACTTCTTCAGAGAGCAGTAGTGTCCGGAGGCGTTTTGCGGTTACAGGAGAAAGGCCCTCATGTCGGTTTACTTGCCGCATTCATAAGTCTGCGACATGAGAACGTCGTTTTGCTGACTTCATCACATCAGCACGATTCGCGATACAGTGGACTATGAATATCGCTTTCTGATTGGTTCATGACATCTTAAGATTGTAAAACAGTCTCAAATATAAAGGCAAAGCATAGAGTCTTCGTAATGTATATAATACAATAAGAAAATGAATTAATTAAAGTTCTTCATTTTCTTCTTTTCCATGAAATAATAAAAGATTGATTATTTGATTTTCTTATGATTTATATGCATCATGAATTAGGGTGTATGTACACAAATTTGCATAATCACATAAATTAATATATGCATACAGAAAATTATCCAATCACGTGCCTCTTTATAAGAGAAATGCGATTGGATAATTTTTTTTAGGCGGCTATGCAAATTTGAATATAGGTCCTTTTGTAAAGGTCTCCAAGCAGAACAACAAGTCATTATGATATCAAAATGAGTCCAAAATGATCATTAAAAGTCATTTTTCAATCATTTCTGGTTCATTTTAATGTCATTTTGACGTTATCGTAATTTTTATTGCTCTATTTGGGTCTGTGCTCCCCCCTCTTGATGAAAATAAAAATCAGAGTATAAAGGCGCAGATATAATAGAAAATCATAACCGTATCCGGTAACGTAAGAAATCCACCCCGTATAGTCTACAATGGCTGTCCGTAACCGTACCGTAACATTAACTTAACGAATCGTAAGAGTCATTTCTAACCTGCTTCGTAGTATTTGTGTTTTGACAACTAAATCGAAAGTTCAATTTTATATAATGGATGTTGAGCGAATTAGAAATATAGCTCTTTTGGCTTATAATTTGGTTGCAATAATGTTGCAATTATTGCGGAAAAAGAGGAAAACGATTCAAAAAATAAAATATTGGGTTCGGCCAAATTGAAACGTAAATAAAAAAAGATCATTTTTATACTCTTTCAATTCCTTAAAAATAATAACCACGAGCAATTTTTTAAGTTTATCCGAATGACTGTTATGAATTCCGTGTTTTAACACGATCTTTATAGTCAGAACAGCTTTTATCATATAAAAGTGATTACATTTCTCAACCAAATCGATTAAAACCCAATCAGATTCATAAAGCATTATTTCAATTTATTTGCTCTGCAGAAAATAGAACTCAGTTCTTCGCTCATAGTCTCTAACCTAACTTTCGTTAACGTAAACATAAGGGTATATCCACACGAACTTGCATAGCCGCATAAACGTATGCATAAAGAAAATTACCTAATCACATTTCTCCTATAGAGACGCACGTAAAATATGATTGGATAACTTTCTTTATGCATACGTTTATGCGACTATGCAAGTTTGTGTGGATATACCCTATAGTGGGGAGCACAGACTCTTGCATAACGCATAACACATGAGGCATAAGAAATTGAACCAACCAGAGTTCTCTATTACATGGAAGGGAAAGAAACGGAGAACTTTGATTGGTA
>NW_017296051.1:15076-17880 GCF_001594075.2 Trachymyrmex cornetzi
ATATATATATATATATATATTCGACTTATTAAGGACTTAACAAGTCGAATAATGGGAGAGTAACAAAAGCGTAAACGAAACTTCTAGGAAGCGAAAATTGAAATATCAAAATATAAAAGAAGTGTAAATACTTCTTTTACATTTCATTGTTCCAATTTTCGTCTTCTAGAAGTTTCGCTCATGCTTCTGTTACTCTTTTATTACATCCGATTTTTATTTTCATCACGGTCGGCCTTAAAAATTGACTGGGTGCGATTCAAACTGCAAATGCTTTAATCCAATTTTCTTTAAACAAGAAAATCAAAATAATGTTAATATGACGTCAAATTAATATTATTTTGATTTTCTTGTTTTCCTTGGGAAAGAACTCTTTGGTTGGTCAATTCGTAAAATTCTTTCTTTTAATTGGTCAACGAAGCATTTGCAGCGTCAAATAAATTGCAATCTCGAGTAAGAGGCTATATGAATACCGGCTTTGGAATAATTTTACCTTTGTTGTTTATTAAATGTTTCCCCGGATTTGCAAATGGCATTTATTGTATGCCACACTCTTCTTATAAAAATTTATTTCTATCCGTATTAAATATTCATATATCATCATGAAATAGTTGGTACGATCATAGATAAAGTATCAATGAATACGATCCTGGATCGGATGGATGACTAAACTTTTGTATTTTTAATGAACTTGGCAAAGAAGTTCACCCCACTTTGGTAGATGGTGCTATACAAACTGTGGCTTTAAAGTCACTAGATAACAAAGTACTGGGAACTGCCGCCATTTTGGCTTCATGACGCGCGGTTATTCAAAACTTCAGCTTCTTTTGCTGCGGTTTTTGTAATTTTCAACACAGCAACCGGGAATTTTCGATAATAACAGAATCAGGTTCTTCTTCTTCTTCCAGACCTCTGTATGGATTTCCGATCTTTTAACAGAATCAGGTTAGAATAGCCATTTTGGCTAATGCTAATTCAGCGAATTTTCTCATCGCGGTACTTTGTTAGTCTAATGATTTTATGTGGCTTGACATTGTAAAAAGCAAGCGATAACATGAGAAAAATATCAGGACGCTTTGAGATTCGAACCGAGACCCGGGCTGCGTTCCGTTTCACGCATAAAGTCCATTCTACATTAGACGCAAGCTGATCGTAAGTTTGTTGCAATAGCCAAATATGAAGCGTTGATTTCAAAATGCAAGCTTCAGATTGGCTGTCGCAACAAACTTGCGATCGACTTGCGTCTAATGTAGAATGGGCTTAATGTGCATGATGTATCGTTTTATCTTTATTTGACACTCGGCGAACGACAAGGATAACACGATACATCATGCGCATTATGCGTGAATTCTAGAATTGGAAAGAGATAATGAATAAGTTGAACCTCGGTTAAGAGTTAACTGTGAGTCGTGAAAAGGGCCTAAACACAGCTTTGGATTCCTGATGCAGCCCTAGCCCAAAGTCCAAAGAGGGGGGCCAAGATCCCTCTAAGGCCCAGTTTTACAATTCATGGTTAACCGGGTTAACTCTTAACCAAGGTTCAACTTATTCATTATTTCTTTCCAATTCTAGAATTGGAAAGAGATGAGAAATAAGCTGAACCTCGGTTAAGAGTTAACCGTGAATCATGAAACTAGGTCTAATTCTCTTTGCCTTGATCATGTTTCGATACTTCCGATATACGTATATATTTGATATATTGACTAAGTACTAAAAATTCATAGTATACGTAACGCGAACTATAGATGTTCAGTGCTGACAGTTGTATATCAAAGCACGGCATCACCGACGAGATTAAGGGCGGTCTTGGGAAAATTTTCGTGACTATTAATGGGGCACCCAGGGATAATTAAACAACGATAACATTACCCACGATTAATAAAAATTTGCAATTATTAACATAAATATTTTGATGATACATTATTAAATTAGTAACTTTTTTATCTTATTTTACTTATAAATGCTGTATAAATAAGTATGCATATTTATTAATGCTATAATATCTTATATATTGCCGAAAAATTACAATTTTTTCTCTGCAGTTATCATCTCCATTGATAATCAAACTCGGATGTTAACATTAAAATCACGATTTTAAAAATCGAGTATTATTAAGTTTTAAACATTTATACATGTTCTACGAAACTAACAAATCATGAAATAAGTATCGCATTATCAGTTTCTTACTCTTAATCATTTAAATTTGAACAATTACGCAAACTTCCATGAGAAATGGTCGTCTTTAATAGTATCTCGTCGGTGACGGCATGAATGTAACCGGGATCTGTAATTTCATAAGGCTAAATATCCCGCTAGCTACTAAAAAATTATCTAAAAATGGCGGACTTCCGATGAATTCGCATCACTCTCCTTTGATTCGTTTGATTCTTTCTAGCTCACACTCGCAAAGTACTCATAAGCGCCGTGAGTGCCAAATCGAGCGCAGCTGAAATGCGAAGCAACGAATATACGATACCTTTTTTAACGCAAGCAAGCATATGAACGTATGCGAGCGGATCTCGCGTCGATTGTCCGATTACATTCGTAGCGGCATCTCGTGCGCGCGTGAGAAAGAGAGTGAGAGAAAGAGGGACGAGAGTAAGAGTGAGTAAGAGAGGGGGAGAAAGAGAGGAAGAGAGCGAATTCGCGAGTTATCGCAACGAGAGAGTACGGGCGAGCGGCGGTGAACATATATTCCATATCGTACGACGTGTTATTCGTGTTTCGCGGAAATATTCAGAGAAATTCGGGGGACATTCGGAGCGCGCGGCTGTTGACGCGCCTGCTTGCCCGCCCGCGAGAGAGGC
>NW_017296051.1:17904-24018 GCF_001594075.2 Trachymyrmex cornetzi
CCTCGCGCGCCGTACCCGCGCCACGCACGGATAGCGCGCGCGACTCCGCGATCGCGCTCGTCGACTACAATTTTCGTCGTCAGCTCCGATTGGACATCAGTCCCGTCGTTATCCCGTCGGTGGCATCGGATATCTCTTTACGACTGCCACGGCGAATGTGGAAGCTTAGCGGTGTGTTACGGCTGTCGTGCCACCGCCGTCGCTGCCGCCACTGTGCATCTTGTGCGTCCGCGGTATTCGTCGCTTACCACCGGATCCCAACGGGGTACCATTACACGGCGGTGAAACGGTTCTCGTTTGCAAGGATCTGATTGTCAACCCGATTGTGCGGTACTCTCGAGAAGAAGAGCGAGAGGAACGAAAGAGAAAGAGAGAGAGAGAGAGAGCGAACGAGCCGGAGAAGGAGAGAGAAAGACGAGTAGAGGGACGGAAAGCGAGAGGGAGAGAGAGAGAGAGAGAGAGAGAGAGAGAGAGAGAGAGAGAGAGAGAGAGAGAAAGAGAGGCCGCCCGCTGGTTGTCCGCTCCGTTGCTCTACACTTTCCTCCTACCCAAGTGGTATCAATGTTGTCTGGCAATGGTGTGTAAGGAGAACGTGGTATCATGGTTTGGGAATCTGTCCAGGTAATGTGGAAGCGTCGCCGCGCGATTCCGACGCGCGCATCTTCCCGAGATATTTCAGGAGTAATTTTGCGTAACCGTTGAGAGCGCGTCGTGTGTCGCTCTCGATGCAAAGCGTGTACGATACCCCCTTGAGGTCTGCAGCGACTCGGCGTTGTATCTCCCTCACCCTTATCCGTTGGACGATCACCGTCGCCTTAAATCTCGTTTCCTGAAAATATCGCAATTATGACTTCTGTCTTATTCCGCACACATTCCGCGAGACACGCTCTTGCGCATCTCTCATGACGAATTTTCGGTCAACGTCCGTGAGATATCGTTGGGAATTTTTAAATACACTTTATTGTATATGTTACATTACTTCTTCTATGTCACTATTAACTGGTGTTTCTTGAACCAAACGTTGAATTGAACACGATTGTGTTCTTTGTCGTCTCGTAGTTCTATGTTTCTTGTACGATGCGACTCTCTCGGTTATAAAAAGTTACTTATTATATTATATGTTTTCCATTATTCTAAGATCTCTTTACTTACATACTATCTTTGCGTTACTTGCTTATTTTGTAATTTTCAAATGTTTCGTCAGTATAATAAGTAGTACTAGTATGTCGAATAAGAGGCAAAATAATTATGTATAATAGACTATAGTTTTTAATGGTCTCGACATAAGTTTGCCTTTAACACTATGTATGCGTGTATATTGAAAATTATATAAATGGTAAAAGATAAAGAGTGAAAAAGATTTAAAGACGTAATGAGGCAGAATATACTTCTATTACGTTTATTTGCAATTGTATATTATATGTTATTTTTTATAAGACTGCTAAGTTATCACACGAACTTTGAGACTCGAATATCTTTTAATTTAAAATATAATTTAATTGTATCAATTCATATTTTCATCAAAATTATCGATTGCATATGTTGAAAATTTAATAATTATATATTCTAAAATCTAAACAATAATAAGATTAAAAATAGGACATTATACATATTCTAATGTTTATAACAAAATAATTAATCTGCATTTAATTTAGATAAATACGAAATATTATCAAAAATAAATGCTTACATGCGAAATAGTCATATCGCGTAATAAAAATATCCTATTTAAATGATAACATCGAAACTATTAATGCTAAATGATGGAAAATTAACATATTATATACATGTCATTGAAGTTTTATACTTCATATATATTTTTTTAATATTATTTCTAAAAAACCAAAATAATTAAATTACCTATTAATGGTTTATTTCTAATTAAAATATATTACTTATAATTATGCGTAGTGAATGTATAAAATATATATTATATTTAACATGAAAAAGTAATCGATAACGAAAAACAATATAAAATGATTCAATTATCTATTCTTCAAAGTTTGTGGGGTAGCAACGAGTTTATTGAAAGAGAGATTATAGTGAGATCTGTGTATATATAATTAAGATTTTTTTTTTTTTTTTTTTTAATACTTTGATTTTAAATTAGCGTAAAATTATGATATAGTGATGATTTGATGATGTTGATATACAACATTGTTTGATATTAATCTATATTTTGTCTGTTCAGTTATAAACGTATCGATGTAATGTGCACATTGCTGAACATGTGCGTGCCATTTGAGGTACGATATCTCGGTACGTGTATCGAGGATATCGGCAAGCGGGACTACAATGACCTACGTGATGTGGAACACCATGCAAATAGCGCCTCGGAGCTGGCCGAGTTGACTTCCAGCGTGACAGATAAACGCACGCGAAGAAAACTGGCTCTCTACATGGCACTGTTGCACTCGTGCAATTACGCCTGTGCGGTGATCTTGTACAAAAATCTGTCGAATTTTGACCATCAGGAGATCACCAATCTGTTAAACGGGACTACCTTCAGCGTGGATGACCAACCCCTGGAAGAATTGCTACTGCTGTATACGATGGCACTGAATCATCCGGCCTTCACATACGAACAGAAGAGCGTATTCGGCAACATATTTATTAAACTTCAGGAAGAAGAAGCTCGTCTGAATCTTTCAAAGATAAACTCTTCTTTCAAACCGACCCAAGTAATACACAATATTTCATTTTTTTTTTCAAAAGATAAAAAGTCAATATTTTCATGAAAATTGATATTTATTTTTTATTTATTGAATTGTCTTGTGTTTACTAAATTATTTTTTCCTTTTCAAAGTTCTTAAAGAATAATTATTGAAATTTTAAAGAGTATTACGATATATTTACTTTGATTTATCGACTGTAACAGAAAAAAAAACCTTTTTAGTTGGGTATAAAAATATATGTATATAAGTATGCTATATATATTACTTTAGAGGTTAATTTATTAATTTATAATATTTATAAAATAAATTTTAGTAACATGCTTCTATAACATTGCAACTGATTATATTAATTTGTATAGTAATGTAGTAATGCGTTTAGTTATTTTAAAAGTTGGAAACTGTTTGATTGTATAATGTACATATAGTTTAAATTTATGCAGGGCTGTACACCGTGCATGAGTACAAACGAAAGATTAATGGAGCCTGAGATACCGGGTAGCTGCTTAATGCCACCACCACCAATGCAATCTTATCATGGTACGCTGTATTGCATACTTCTTAAATATCTATTGATACGGAAAAATAAAATGTTTTAACAAATTACAATTATGACATAACATGGCAAAAAGTATTGCGTAGTGGAACTATTTAGCAGTATTAACATTCCACTTTTTCAGAATACAAAAGTATAACTGGTTAATGTTTACTTTCTCTTGTTTAACTTACTGGAATCAGTTACAGTGCGCTTAATAGGATTAGAGAGTGATAATTATGCTAGCGATAACATGACAATTTGTTTATGCGTTATAAATACTGCAAAGCTATTCATATTTTATCTAAAAACTTTTTTATCTTATGTTGAATAAATCGTGTAGAATATCTTCGGTTAGAAAATCTATTTGTACATGTATATTTTAAAATGGTTGAATAATTTAAAATTTTTTATAATTAGAAGTCATTTAGTGATTTTTGTATTCCTTATGCTATAAAATTTACGTATATAATTTATTATATATAAGAATCTTTACATTTTATTTGTGAAACAAAATTACTTTACATATAAACGAAGAAGGCCTTATTTGATTAAAACGGATCTTTATGTCTAATAACATTTTGAGTTTTATAATATCTAGTTAAAAATGATTTTAAATACAATAATGTTAACCGCGTTTTGAATTACATATTTATGTGCATTTTCTGAATTTAAAATTTCTTCAATATATTGATGTATTGTGTTTAGGAGAAATGGGGATGAGGAATAATGCTATAGTCACGGGAGTACCACCTGGTCTTACGATACCTCCACCAGGACTATGTTTGCCTGGTCCAGAACAAATGCCTATGGGATCTGGTGGTACAACGCAATACGTTCAACTCGGTTTTCCATCCATGAACCATATGCCTCCTTGGCCAAGTCAGGTTATGATGGGAAATCAGCTGATGTATCACACCAGCGACGTGTTAGCTTATCCCGCTTCCCCCTTAGTCAGCCGCCAATCCTCGCCATCTCAGTCACGATCTCCTAGTCGCAGTAATTCGCCAATGGGCCGTAGCAGGACTAGTGTTAACTCGCGCGCCTCATCCTCACAATCTACCCAATCCACCTCAACCAGTCTCACATCGTCGAGCGTCTCAAACAGCCAAACAAGCAGCTCCGTTTCGAACACTACTAGTAACAGCAACAACTCCCTGCCGCCTTTACCAGCGCCCGGTGCAAACAGAAGTCTTCCTAGTCAATCGCCATTACTCCCATCATCGCGGTCCGTTCCTTTATCGAGCTCGTCGGGTTTCTCTCGACATAATATCGATAATACCCCATCGTCTACTCTGATCTCGGCAACTCAATCGAAACAACCTCCACCACCGCCACGACTTAGGTCATCTAATTCTGGCGATTCCCTTCGAGAGACTTTGAGTAAAGAGATGCCGAATTTTAAGGGTAATCTGCAGAACTTCTCTCGCGACGAGGTAAGTAAAATCACGTTTTCGTACAGTAATTGTTAGAATGTTTGTGCAGACAATATAATTTGCATATATGTATGCAATTCAAAACTGAATTATTCATATGTGCGAATTATAGATTAGAAGAATGAGTGATGAAGACTTAAGGGACATCGGCTTGACACCGAACGCAGTAGGACAATTGAGGAGTATAGTTAAAAGTCAAACCAGCAATGGCTTAAATCAAATTTCAACGGATAAGAAGCTGGATAGCGTAAGCAGTACCTCACATTCGCTCGCCGAATCGATGGAGAACGAAGTAAGGCTTAAATATAATGTCGCATATAAAATATAAAGACTCTTCAAAAATTCTTTATTTAATTCGAGTCAATTTTTTCTTAGCAAGAATCGAGACGTATCTTGTGATAACTTTTAAAATAAAAACTGACTGAAAATAGTGTTATATAAATTAAACTTTAATACATCGAAAACTTTGCAGGTTTTTTTTACTTTAAATGTTGGTGTAAGAAATGAATAACGTGTTAACGAATATATTAGTAATAAATATTAGCTTTACAAATAAGAAAAGGTTTTGATTCATATCTTATATAAAAACATAATATACAATATATAAGATATTGTAAGCAAAACAAGCCTCATATTTTTTTAATTAAAAATATTAGAATAAAGTTATAGACTTCCACTCAGAATCTGATAATGTAATCTGTAAATTGATGTTGTATTTAACGTTTTTTTTTAAATTTGTATTGTACTTGTTCCATAGGCATCTGGGGTAGAGGTTTTGGGGGATTCAAGCAATAGTACAAGCGGGAAATCGATGCCATTACAAGAACACCATCCGGCGGTGCATCATTATCACAATCATATGACTACTCCAAATATACGGCGTTATCCTGGTATGCCATCGATAGATCCGGCGCAAATACAAATGTATCCTGCACCACCAATGTATACAGCTCAGAATTCACCATGTTATGCTTGTCTCACTGTACCAGTAGCTGGAATGCAAAATCGATATTCGAGGTATATATGAATGAATTTTGTCAGTGCTTTAGATAATATTTTATTTAATTAAATTGTCTTATGTTAGAAATAATTAAAAGTTAAATAGTTAAGAAGAAATCTTAAAACGAAAGAAGTAATGTTTTTTTATGATATAAGCGAACAAGCTAATAGAAATGTTTTTTGAAATTTGTATATTTATAGAATTTTAATAGATTTAACATCTAGGCTTGGGATTGGAACATAATACTTGACATTTAATATTTAACACTAAAGAATTACGTAACCAGTTATCCTAATATGTATCATATATTTTCAGGTGTAATGCTCAGCACGTGTATTGCCTTGGACAACTGCAAGCATTGCGACTCGACTCCGAGAGCAGCCGGCACTGTTCCCAAAGCAGCAGTTCTGATAGTACCGGTAGTAGATCGCCCCCCGAGACGCCACCGGCTGCGCCGTGGGTCAGTAGCAG
>NW_017296051.1:24033-47122 GCF_001594075.2 Trachymyrmex cornetzi
CATGTCGTGTCAGCACCCCAGCAGTCGTCAATGCAATCGTCGGTGCCACCGGAGAGCAGGCAACTTACCAGAAAAAATTCGCAGACGCGCACGATGCGACAGAAGAGCCAGGGAATACTGAACGGGGCCGGCAATGGTAACGGTGGACCGCCGAGTCTGTCACACTGCGTCACCTTTCCGGCGCCACCGACACATTCACAGCTCACGTATCTGCCGCACGGCCACTTCCCAACTACATTACGTCCCAGTAGCGGTATCTACTCCAACTTTTTGCATGGGCCATCCGCACGACCAGCTTATCAACCAGCGTATCAACCGAACGGCGAGATTATGTATCCATTCACGGGACATCCCGCGTCTGGTAGCACTCCACCGCCGCCACCGCCACCGAACGCAGCTGCCGCGGCACCAGTACAAGCGTCATACATGCCACCTACGCCGGTGGTAACGTATGCAGCGGCGGTAATACCACAGACAAAGATCTCTTGTTATAACTGCGGCAGTAATAGTCATCTCGCAATAGATTGCAAGGATCAGACGATGGAAGACATTACGAAGAAAGGTACGTCCTCTTAATACAATCGAACATTGCGTTACATGAAGAAAGAACGCTTTTGATTCACTCGATGCGTAATCAAAATAAAACTGGTTCTTAAACGAATTTAATCTTGATGAAACCTTTATTTAAGTGGAGATAGTTTTAGATAATCGGAAAATAAAAAATTGAAAAGGAAGATAATGTTACATAAAATTATTCATATAAATCCATATTTTAAAGAAAAAAATATGATCGATTTCAACTATTTTATGCAAGTTAGGATAAATTCAATACACCTATAGATTCACTATTCTTAATATGTTTATATTATCTGTTTTTCGTTTTGTAGCATAATGTTTCATAACTGCTGCATATACAAACGTTTAACCAGCACTTGAGTACTGAGTGGTTTCACCTGTAATCACACATACTACTCACGTATTGTCATCACAAAGAACACGAAATCCTTTTACTTTCAGCCCAATACCGACTGGATTACACGATAATGAAGCAACCTGGGGAGTGCCCGAGTTCCGACAAGTGATCCCCTGCCATGGACCACTCTGCTACCACTCGTCACAACTATCACCGCCATTATAACCGCAACTATTGCCATCATCGTCATCACCAATATCACCAATATCATCGCTATTATCTTCATCACCGTTATCATCATCACTATCACCATCACCAGCACATCTATCATTGTAACCACCAGTACACCAATGCGAATCGATTTAAGGACAAAATGTTGCGAGATGACAACCGATATTGTTCCTCCTTTCACTTTTCGGTAATTTTTCTAAATACCTTATTCTACAATTGGAACGATGGTGATGACGATATTAATGTGAATATTGATGCTGACGATGACGGTGACGATAACGTCGACGCCAAGTATGACAATGACAGCGACGAAATTTTTCTAACTGAAAACATTTCGCGGTTTATGGTACGGGGTACACCTTTTGCAAGTTCTTATGTATGATAGTGATTGAAAAGTGATCTAACTAAATGTAATATATAATGTAGTAGTATTGTACAAAGAAAGAGCAAAAGCGAAGCGAGAAACAATTGAAAGACCGCGTTGTACGGAACACAATTTCTTGTCTGTGCTTCTTTTACTGTAGGACACGTTTTGAGAGATTTTTGGGTTTAAATAGTGACTCACGTCCTTCCAGCGACACTTATTGGCTACTTATCGCTGTAACTCCCATCTCGGCAGTGCTCCTATTTTTTCTCCTATACCCTAAATTCTCTTAACGAGTAGCTATAAGAGAAACGCAAATGAAAAGGATAAAAGATATATTGTGCCCCAAACAGGAAAGGAAGCGAAAATTATACGAGATTCGAATATATTTAGCAAGCGATACTTTAACTTCTAATCTACCATGTCTATACACTATTACTATTACTATTAAACTATAATTATTACTTCTACTATCGTCGTTGCGCCACGACGTGTTTTTATGTATATATATTTTTCTCGATTCTTACGTGCGCAATGAACCGATAATGACATGTGACAAAGAAAAAAGCGTGTAATATATATACGAAATGTATACAGTACGCATGTTGTGCGATGTGTGCGTGTGCATGTGTTTATGTATGTGTGTACGCGCAAAAAAAAGATAGCATGTAAGAGGCAGAAACAAAAAAACGATAGAAAAAAAAGAGGAAAAAGCGAGAGGGGGAGGAAAATGGAAAAAATAGTGAAGGAACAACATACCAAAAGTGTTCGATCATCTAGCTGCCGTTGCGCTCCTATGTGTGTTTGTTCGCTTACATATGCGTGCGTGCCTACGTATGTTAGTGCGCGCGTGTATGTGTGTGTGTGTGTGTGTGTGTGTGTGTGTGTGTGTGTGTGTGTGTGTGTGTGTGTGTGTGTGTGTGTGTGTGTGTGTGTGTGTGTGTTTATGGTAAAATCATGAAATATATGTTATATGCATCCTGTATATAATATATATTTCGTAATTATACATATGTTTTTGCTGCTCACAACTTGTTTCTTATCTTATACTTGTAGTTAGACGGCGATTCTCATATTATTTATACACGAGTAGTCATGCGATTGCACGTGCATTTGAAACGATTTTATACGACTTTTATCGATTGCCCATGTATTTGAGCGTAATCAACGTTAAGCTTTTTTACGCGTTTGGTTGCAGCAATTAATGTGTTAAGCGTGGTTAACTAAATCCTCTGTATTTGTCTGCATTGTGGAACTATTATTTAAAATAGAAAAATTGCGTTGTCTCTAAAAATTGCAAATTTTTAAGAAGCGTATTTTCATTGACGTAGGTTTGAGAATATTTTTAAATTGACTCAGTAAAATATATAAGTATGATGTATTTTACTTAAAAGTTTTGTCAATTTTTCCACTTTTTTGTTTAGAATTTCGCCCATATCACTTTTTTAGCTTTAAGCTATCCACCAACATAGTTCATGTCTACATATTTTACGACACAAAAGTTTTTAAATACATTTTTTAAAATTTATATAGTTAATTTATTATGCAAATGTAAGTCTTGTTTAATATGTCGAAAAACGAAATGGATTAGTTAACCAAAGCTGCAACACTGTTGATGCAATGGACTCTTAGGGAGCAACGCAGGGTAAAGCTGAATATGAGTCGAGTGGCAGCCCGCTAGCAAAATTGCTAGTGCATTTAAAACAATCATTCGGATTTTCATCAAATCGAATGCGAAACAGCTCGAACCCTTTGTACATGGACGAACTTTTATGGTTGAATCTTAAAGACGAAGACTTTCCTCTTCACAGAATCATATATTTTCTTGTACGAACGGTCGCAATACGCAAGTGATTTTTGATTAAAAAAAGAAAACAAAAATGAAAGACGATAGATATAGCAATGAACAAAATAGTTGGAAAATATATTAACTAGATAAAGAGAAACCGATAAAAAATGGAGGAAATTGTGCTGTTTGTAAGAAAGTTATGGAAACGACTAAAATGCTATTATTATGTAGCGTTGATAAGCCTAATCGGACATTTTCCGAAATATGTAAAATGCCCTCAGACTTTATTTAATTTTTTCAGTTATCAAGCTCGTTATTATGGCAAAATGTTATTAAATGAAATTAAATTATACCGATTATCAATAGAAGGTATCAAATTAAATAAATTTCGTTTAATAAAATAATGTATTTGTTCAATAACTAGAAGTTGCCAACAAAAATTGCCTCTCCTAATCGTGTAAACAATGTAATAGAAATAATATTATTGTCGTTTCACATTTGCATCACTGTGATTTTTGTATAACAGGCAAATCGAGAAACAATTAATGAAACAAATTTAATATTAAATGTCCGGTGAGGCTTTACGATTTGAAAGTAAGCTGCATATTTTTTTTTCGATTGTTTGATTTGTGACACATTATCCTCATTATATTATAACTAAATTTTATTAAATATATACCGCTTAAATTTGCTACAATAACGGCATAATTCAAAAATTATTTTTTTAGTTGTTTGCAAAAAAAAACAAATATAAAAAAAGAAAAAATATACCTTAAAAAAACATAATTTTATTCCTCTATAATCAATATTTATATAAAAATTGTATTTTAAAATTAATATTATTATATTATATATAAATTAGAAAATTTTAATTATTTGAAACATTCAGACTTATTTTCTGAAAAATTTTGTTTTTATAATTAGTTGTTGTAGCAAATAAGCGATATTAGGAATATAATTAAGAGAAATGGAAACTGCTTGAAAATCAAAGCATTGTATAGAAAAAGTTTTTGACGAATTTGGCCTGTAAAGAATGTAAAAAAAAGCAAAATTTTGACACAAACTTTTTTAACAAGGCTTATTGTTGTCAAGAAATCTAATATAAAAAATGAATAATATATAGTTTTACATAAAGTATTTGTTAAAACCAAATTAACTCTTTGTTGACATTCTCCATTCATTATAAATCTGAAAGATATGGCGAATTCGATTGGAAGTACTAATGCACATTGGTGCATATTAAAGTCGTACATTGATTTAATTTTGAGTATAAAAATGAAATGCAAGTATTTCGAATTATGAAATACATATTTTACCTAATAGTACAATAAAATGTATTGAGTATTTCACGATTTAATCGATTTTTATGTTTATTTATAAACATATCTTTACGTTATTTTGTGTACGATTTATTTTGTGTCTTTAATGTGTACCAATGCGCACTGAGTGCGTCCAATCGAATTCGCTATTAGATGATTCTATCAGTTATCCGTTATAATACACTTCGCACTAATCATTTCCCATCGTTCTTGGATGCAGCATTTTTTTTCGCATTTGGGTAAATTTTTGCGAGGAAAGATCAATGGCCGAAATATTGTTCCTGGAAAAATATTAGCCCTAGCTTGTTTGTAAAACCAGCCCCAAATATTAAAAGGGTTGACGATTGGGCATTAGATGTTGCAGTTCCTGTTACTGTTAAAAATTACAAGAATATTAGAAAGACGATATGTCTTGTATGTATATACAATTGCTAGAAAAGTTGATAGGAAGGGCTTGATCTTCGCGGTTCCTTATTCAGAGACAATTACAAATTCAAAATAAAACCAATAATATATTTCAATATTGATTTGAATAATTTTCATCGTGATTTCATTTTTTATGTCCTTTTAAGGTTATTTATATTTTGATTTTTCGAGTCGTTTCGGCATTGAAATTTTTCTAAGAGCTATGAAATCTAAGAGCACAATGGCTGGAAAATGATAGAAAAGAGTACAAGACTCTATCAAATAATATCAAGGTTACTAGTTAAAAATTTGATAGGGGTCAAAATAATCGCTTTGACTTCTCGAGTGTTAAGACAAGTTGATTACGTCCGTTGTTAAATATATATCAACAAAATGTGTCGAACGAAATTTGTATAGCGACTGTGAATAATACATATTACTGTTCATAAGTTGTGAATATGGATGAATTAAAAAACAAACTTTATAGAAAAGATCAATCAAAAAGGAAATTCACGAGATACTCTAGATTAGATTACGCATTTGTCACAAAAATGTAAAGGGAGTACAAGATGTATAGTAAAAATAATAAAATTATAAATAAAAGAAAAAGATCTAGAATTTTAAGAGCGTACTCTTCTAAAGAAATAAGAAAGCCTTACTTTTAAGTGCGTACAGCTTATTGTTAGCATGTATTTAATCTTCGCGAATACTTAAATGTAATTATATTCCTGTAAACGTAATTATATTATTGGAAATATTTAAATGTACTTTATATATCGACTAATAATTTTTTTTCTTAGTAAATTCCTTTTTTTTTAATCATTTCTCTTACGCTATAGAACTGATTATTTTGATACTTAAAAATTTTAATTATACAAAAAATGAAGTTTTATGCGTAAATTGAGCTCAAAAAAGTCTATAAACAAAACCAGAAACTTTAATCCAAAACCAATCATATTTAATAAAAGTAAGTACCTAATGATGTGTGTGTATAACACAAAATAAATAAATATGATAATTTCGATCATATAACAAATATAGTCGGTTTAATATCAAATTTATTAGTTATAAATATTAAGGTTTATTGTGTTGGTACATATAATTATCAATTGATTATTAATATAATTTTACGTATAAATTCGCATTTTGGTTTTAAAGCACATAAAATCAAATGATATTTGTAATTAAAAAATTAATATCAAGCCGAAGGTCTGCTCGATGAAATTGTCATATTTACTTATGCTGCACTTATGTTATTTTTATATTTTTTAGATTGGTCCGCATCCATTGAAAATAACGCAATATTTTTCGTACTATTAATATCTGTATATATATATAATTGTGTATCGCGAGAAATATCATTAGATTCTCGCTGGCCTATTGATAAAATGCCTAGTCAGAAAGTAGAAAGGTATATGCGCTTTAACTCTAAGGTGCGGAGCTACGAGATGCTTGGCAGCATATTTAGTAATATTAAGTTAATACTAATATTAATTTAATCATATCAGTTGACATTTCAGCTTTAGGAAAAGATCACGTAAGAACAAGCTATACATATAACAGATTGTGTTCGGTACGGCATTACCATTAATTTCAGAACGCTATAACATCGAGCGTGATTTATTATAAGCAACTAAACGTTTTTAAAATTACCATACCATATAAATCTTGTGAATAACTCTTTTAAAAGATTTTCGTATTTAATTTGATATAAAAAGGCAAAAAAATTATCGCAATATTTGATTCCAATATTATAATCTATTATTTATCCACAATTATATTCCGGATATAAAAGCAGATAACAAAGTATATTCTGTATAGTTTTTCTAAGAAATCTTAAATTAAAAAAATTTTGGCATAGATTTTTTTCATAAAAGTGAGAGGGAAAAAGTGAGTGCAAGAGAAGGGAGTATTATGATGATAATCTTGATTACCTTTGTGCCAAACATGATTTTGTGATCATATTGTATTATAACGGAAATATCGCGTGAAAAATCTCAGACACCTATGTCTTAATTTTTAAGATACTTAACATTACAAATTAAACACATCAGATTATTTTAATATAGATAACATTTATTTTTAGGTAATTGTCAAGATTTTCTTTATAAAGCGGCGTCTACAATGAGATTTTAAGGCGTAAAGCTTAAACTTTAAGCCATAAGGAATTGATCAATCATAGTCGATCGTTCTCGTCATTTGACTGTTATTGGTCAATTTTCTTCAACTTCTTCAATTTCTTACAACTTAAGCCTTAAAGCTTAAATTTGACGCCTTAAAATCTCATTGTAGACACCGCTTTAGACTGATTACAGGTGGATGAATCAAATTTTTAATTAAATTAGAAAACGCATTGAATATATATTTTGACGACACAATTTTTTTAAATTTAAATAGTATAATGACTTTTACACGTAGGTATTGCGTGCGTGTGAGTCTATTCATTCATAAAACTTTATAAAAATCACATTCAAAATTTGCTCTTGATTAACTTGGCTGAATCTAAATTATTATTGTCAAGTAGTTATAATTTCAGCAATAATTATCAATTTTTTTCCAATTTAAAAAGCCAATTTAAAAAGCATTTTACATTACTATATTTTTGCAGAAATATAAGCAGTGTATTGTTTGAAAATTTATTAGAGCCAATAATTTGTTATAGAACATTCGTGAAAAATCTTGTAAATCGTTAATCTATTTTCTAATTGACCTAATTGCGATACATTAATTAACAGTTACTCGATAATAATTGTCATAATTGGCGCAGCTATGTTATTATTAATTGATAGCTTTGAAAATAGAAAAATAAATATTAAAATATTCCAAAAGTTACGTAAAAGGATTAATATCAATAACACTGTTAGTAGACAAATTGCATTACTTAAAATTGCAATTTATTATATTATTTACAATATGTTACAATATTTATTATATTAAGATTTTCTTTATACATTTATATTATATTTATTATAATATATGAAGACATTAATCAAAATTATTTTGTAATACTTTTGCTAATTTCGAGATTAACGATAATTAAGATTAAATATACTTAAGTATGTTAGTTGATATTGTTAGTTGGTAATAACACCGGGATGGACGTGTAAAAAGTTGCTTATAAAGTATTACGTCATCGGATACGTTATCGGAGTATAACATTACTGTGCGTATCACTTGAGGATAATTACAACAGTGTTTCGGTAATGGATGCAGTTTGAAGATCGCGGAAAATACCGAACCGTTTATTCCCACTCGAGCTTTCGCAGTCGCGCGGCAGTCGGAGACTCCACGTGACCCATTATCTGTTTTCCTCCCCTTTATCCCCTCACGCTCACACGTTCTCGATAGCACCCCTCCTCACCCTTCCTAAGCCTCATCCTCCCTCTCTATCCATCTTTTTGCGGGAGACTTAATACGCATACGCGAGCCGGCTGCGCATCGCGTCGCATAAGCTCTGTTCTGAACAGTCGCGTTTTCGCGGAACGGGGGTCGATCGAAAGCACCTAAAACGAAACGGCTGGAGAGGCTTGAAATCAGCGGGGGGGTTGGTCGCGAGATCGTCGTTGCGTGGTACATCGCCCGCCATTGTCGGTGATTGTCGGTGGGGGAGCCACCTGGTCGCGGATTTTACGAAGGGGAGAGAGGGGGGGGATGGGTAACAGGGGTGATCGCGTGCCGCGGGAGGGGTGCTAAGGAAATCACGTATTGACGCGTCTGCGTGGTCACGCCGGCGCGTTGCTGCCGTAGAGGGTGCGCCGCGGAGGGGTGAGGGGGTGAGAGGTGGCAGAGTGGTGGAAGGATAGGTACCGAAGACCCTCTCTCGCGGGGGTCGGGCCAGCCTCGATCGCTCAATATTCAACCCTTCGCCGGACGAGAGCGCCCGACAGCAGCGGCTCCTCCAGACGGGGGCACGAATCGACCGTTCCTTCCTTTGCGCCCTCGCCCGCGGAGCTGTTCGATCGCGGCCAACGTTCCGCCGGAGGAAGGAAGTCCTCGAGCCCTCGAGAGGGATCAGCACGCTCTTCGGGTGGCAGCGCGTTCTTCTCTCACACCTTCTGCTGTCGCCCGGAGTTCCACCCTTTCTTCTCGCACTCGATTTTTCTCACCCCGTCGGGAGTCGCTGTAAGAGCGAGATGGAGGGCAAAAAAGTCGAGCAGTTTTACTCCCCGCCGCCAAAGCTTGGGAAATGGGAGAGCTTCCGCGTCTTCCTCTGGAACTCCGAAACGGGACAATTCCTGGGCCGCACTGGCGCTAGTTGGGGTGAGTTTTTTTTAACGGCAATATAATATTCTCTTTAGAGATTCTAATATCAGCTTCTCTCCCCTTGAGTCCTTGCGTTTTTGACCCGCCCCTCTGTGCGCAAGATTATTTTCTGGGAGATAAATGCTGACTCCAATTATCAATTTTGATTAATAAAGAGAATCGAGATGTCCTAATGTTATCTTAAAGTCACGTAGTACTTATAGTTGTAACATTTGATACTACAAATGTAGATATAGGTAGAATAGTATGTTATTTGTGGAAATTATAGGTCGTAGAGGATTAATCCTTTGCATTTTCGTTACGTCATTGTAATGTCTTTAACGATTCGATCATAAAGAATATCCTTAGACGTGAAAAGTAATCTAAGGCCCAGCACACGGTTCCACAACTCACGGTTTACTCTTAAAACCAAAGTCTAACTTATTTCTCATTTCAATTCTAGAATTGGAAAGAAATGAGGAATAAGTTGAACCTCGGTTAAGAGTTAACCGTGAATGTGGAACTGAGTCTAAGTAGCGGTTCGACCAATCCATGAGTGTAGATTAGATAGTATATTGCTTACGTTGAAAAACGTTTCAAACTGTTTCCATATCTACATTATACATCATACTATTTCATTCGTATCGCTTTGCATGACAAATGACAAGTTAAGCGAGAAAATCACAGGCATTCTGACAGTATTATAATTCAATTATGGAACGTGTACGCCAAGGAAATTACAAAAATTATTTCAACACACTTTTCGCGCACTAAATTTTTGGAATTTTTCTAGAATGTGTATATTGTTTTACAAAATATGTTTGAAATAATTTATTTACAATGATAAAATTTCACTAATAACAATAGTCGAAATTAATACTATTACGAAATTTTCCATTTTCGTTTTCTTCGACTCGATTCAATTACTTCCAACACATTTCGTTTGATCTATACCAAGAATTTTTTATTGTTCTGCATCTTAATAAAGTTTTATTATTATTATGATTATTATTATTAATGATCGAACGTGCAAAATTGGAGGGAGATTAGTCCTAAATAACACGCACGTCTGTTTTAATGATATTTTTTTTAAGATGTCTTTTTATGAAACGTTCAAAAATTTTTTTTATAAGACACTTTTTTGGAACATGTACAGTTATTTACGTTGTCTGTAATATTTATCGATCAAAATGTATGACATAGTCAATATAAATGTAACAAGGCCATGCTCCAAAATTCACTGCCAGCGCTAAAAATCTATAATTTACATTACACATACTATAGATTTTCAAGCATTGGCAGTACATTTTGGAATGCAGCCATAGTTTATTAGATTAGAATGTTTACTGTTTACTCCGATATTTTACATTATTCAATGTTACGGTGATACAATTAAGGTGAAACTATTAAAAAATATGTATTAATAAAAATAAAAAGAATATGAGACGAGAGCTGGAATTACATGTTAAATCTGTGCATCAATGTTGCACAATGATTTATACAACTTTGTCAATGATAGAATTTGATCTCTGTTATATTGAATGTTATCAAAGTTATGTAAACAAGTTATGTAAAATCAAAAGTTAAAAAATTATTCGATACATATCAGAAATGAGAAAAATATGTGTTTTCACTAGAGTTAACACTTGTTAAATCAGTAGCATCAAATATATCTTTAATATATCTTCTTACTGTTTCATCTTTCATATTTCATCTTTATACAAAAAATTAGTGAAACAATATTTATTAACTAATATTAGGTATGAAAGATATGAAAATTTCAAAAGATACGGATAATTGAAGGTTATATATGACGAAGCTTCATTACGTAATAATACATAGAGGATAGTAGTTGTGTGTGTCACTATGACATTTCTTAGATCGGAAAATTTTGTCGCGATTTTTCTTTACTGTTATAGCAATTTATTTTTATATGCACAAACAATAGTATGTAAAACAACTAAACATTTTTAATTTATGTATTATATAATATGCCGATTATTTATTACAATTAAAATTGTAATTTTTATTTGATCTAAATTGTTTATTGATGTCCGTATTAGTGTAAATTTCTATTTATCTTTAGATATTAAATCTGTTTTATAATAATGTTAAAATATTTATTAAAAGTTGAGACTAAGTAATTAAATACATTCAGTAACATTTAACAAATTATATTTGTTAAATTAAATAAATTAAATAAATTTATAAAATATTTTATTTGAGTATTTTCAAGCAACACATTGACGTTTACTAGAAAGAGAAAGGGGTGGGGGGCGGGGGGAGAGAGAAAAAAGAAAAGTGAATATTATTTTTATTCAGTACAGTAATTATGTTCGATAAAGTTGATATGAAACTTTTATTCTTTGTAAGTTGTTTGAGAATTTTGCTTGTGAGATTATCCATGATTTTATCTATATTAAGGCTATGTTCCAAAATTCACTACCAGCGCTGAAAATCTACAATTTACGTTACGTATAATATTATACATTTTCAGCACTGGCAGTGAATTTTAGAACACAGCCTTAATATCATTACCTCAATTTACGTATATGAATTTACATACTTAGAATTGTTGTAACATACTTTATACTACGTGCTTGTTAGTTTATAAAAACGTGACTTAATGTATAACTTGAAATGGTATTAGTCATAACACGCGTTGTGCTATTATACAAAACAACTATTCATAGAAGCAAAATTTATCTATTGGTGAACGTGTTACGTAAGATAGTTTCCTTCATCGAAAGTGTTATATGCAGCATAAGGTTTCGCATGCTCTTTACTACTTACCGACCATAAGATATATGTTAAAACGAAAAAATACAAAAATGAGGAATGCACTTTGCAAATAATAAAAAAAACTGATGTTAATTTTTAAATTTACATAAATTGTTTATTTAAATTGAAAAATAATTTAGAAATTATTTAGCACTTGATATTAAAATTTAAAGATTTTTCGGAGGAATTAAGTTTGAAGAAATAATAGTATACACTGATTATACTTTTTAATAGATTATGATACAAATAAATAAAATTGAATTTATATTGACAATTTTCTTAATAGAGATGATTACGCAACGAAACTAAAACTAACTAAAGAAACCAATACGAAGCGAAGACAGAGTAATCGAGATTTGAAGATTTCTTGATATTTTCTTTTTAAATAACTTAGTAGCCAAATACGTTTATATTGAAATTATTTGTAGGCTGACTATTATACTAATACATTAATCGGTCCGACGATGATTCCGATGCAGACTGAAATATTTCCGTTCGTTTATGTATACACAAGTTAAATCAAAAATATCTTGTGATAAATATAAAGTTTCCAACAGAGTACTATAGTTTATTTAACGTGGCTATTTCTCCTTAATTAGATGTACTGTTACGCATATCCTGTTTTGATAAGCTGATATTTTTTACTTCTTACTATTAAAGAGAAGTTTATATACGCAAATAATAAGCTTAATAATTTCTAATTTCTAATCTATTTTATTTCTTTAATTTTTTTAAAAACGTTTTTAAAATGAAATTATTTTTTACCATTAACAAATTTTTTTTTATTTTTTAATAATACTTTGTTTTAAAATGAAAAGTTAAATTTTTTACTTTAATACAAATATTTAAATAAATTATTATTAATTCTACGTGCGCGTATAAATAATTTAATAATATTATTAATTTATGATTTATATCTGAAATATATATATATATATATTTTTGTTTAATAAGATAAATAAAATGTTTTCTGTAATTTCAATGTAATTTTTATTTTATATTTTTAACCATTAATAATTACGATTTATTATTTTTTTATATGTTACAAGGAGTATACAAAATTTATATATAATAATGAAAGCTCTCTTCCTCGCAAGAAGAGAACACCATAGAAAGAGTTTACCATTATTGTTATCTGCTGCTTTAGTTTGAAGTTTTTTTATGCAACGAAATCAAAGTTTGCGGTTTCCTTCATCCGTACATTGAAGAGGTGCGACCTCGCTGGAGACTTCCGTTGTTCTATTTTTACATTCTACCGCTTGAGATATAATAGGAACAGGAGAAAATATACGAGTGGAGATATCAGAAGTTTTCAATAGGGTGGCTTTTTAAATAACTGACGGGTATTTTATTACGCGATCGAAAATATATGTCGCGATTTTAAATTTTCTTTCTTGAATGTTTTGATATTTTATTATAGGTAATAAGATACATATTCTTTTTATAATTTTTTCCATATAATTTTAGTCCATTTATGTTTATTACACTTCTTATCGTTCTTTCCTCTTTTCTCCATTTATCTCTTTTTCATCGCTTTCTCTATGCCTTTTCGCTCTTCTGTTGAGGTCGATCGACTTCCGCCAAAATCAATACAAGCCGTCTCCGTTACCATCTCACAGAAATGGTATGGTCTGATTTCTATACTGGATAGTGTTGGCGTCTGCGCACTACTAACGCAGCCGATTTTTCTAGCCGAATGTCCTACATTTCAGTTCAATCCTGCAAATTTTTTAACAAGTGACAAAAAGTTTTTGCAAATTAACGAGATTTGTAGTATCCCACGGCATGTTACAAATTAGCTGATATAATTAGTAATTATGTATTACTTGTTATTATCACGTCGTGTATAGTACTAATAGCACACTGTCGGTACGCATCGTTGTATTCCGTATTATATCGATCGATATCTCGGGAAAAGCCATGGAAATGTTACGTTACCGTAGCGACTTGGTGAACGCGCAGCCATTGACATTAAGAGTTATTGATATACATATAATAGAGAGTTGATTACAGTTTTTTTTTGTATTGTCTTGATGTTTGAAATTAGTTAGAAAATTAAAAGATTAGAATAATTATTTCCTTATCTTTTGTTGGAAGACTTGACAGAGATATTCAATTCACTTTATTAATTATAATTTTTACATATTAAGTTTTCTTTTTCTATTTATGTAATAAAATATGCTATAACCAGTAAAAATTGTATATTATTATTATGTATATAATATTATATAATATTAAATTTTTTATATTAGATATGTAGTATTATATATTTATGTATATTTCGAAAATAATTATATTAAGAAGAATAACTCATAAAATTTCTTACGAGAAATCTAGTGTATTTTACTTTTAGAATCGCCAGTTATTATATTTTCCCTCTCAAAATATTTGTTTATTAAATAATCAGTTTTAGATATAAATGAGAAAAATGGAATATCATGAACGTTCGGAAGTATATGTTTGTAATTAATTTGTAACTTTTGTAATCACCCATTTAATTACAGTGTGAATACATTAAGGTTCAATGCAATTATGATCCGGCGCAAGCTTTATTCGATTAAGCGAACTATATACGTGCATCATATTATCGTTCAGAAACAAATAACTAATAATGATAGAACTAAACAAAAAATTACCGTTTAAAAATGAAATCTTTTTTTCTCTAATCTTTCTGTAATTTATATTGTAATTTATATTCTTTCATGATAAAATAAAACATAATTGATTGCACTTTAGAAATAATTTTATTAAAATCTGACGAGAGGGAAGATCTCTCTCTCTCTCTCTCTCTCTCTCTCTCTCTCTCTCTTGGCAATGTCATTTATTTAATGAATTAGAGAATTATAATAGAGAGTAGTCACGTAGTTAAACATGACATTTAAAAGCATTTTTTATAAAAAAAAGTTTTAAAAATTTATACATTATAAATAAATATATTAAAAATTTAATTTAGAAAAATTTAATCTTTTATCTCTAAAAAATAAATTTATAATAATTATAAAATTGCAATTGATATGTTCAATTTAGAGAATGCATCCATCTCTTGGAAGATGTATCGCTTTGCGTGCGTAAGAATATGTTCGTCAATGATTTGTGTAACAAACGCATGGTATCGCTTACCTAATACCAATTCAGGTCAATTAGACGCCAGATCATAATTGTCTCGGAGCTCCAGCCTTCAACTAACAAACGATAGCAACAATAGAAGTTACGCTCATAAAATAATATATTTTATATATTGACTTCAATATTTTAGTTCTAAATTAGATAATATATTCTACATATTTTGGTTTTTCATTAATTATATTAATTAAATATTAGCTAAATTATCAGTTCTTAAGCTAATATTATAATCGCATTTTTAATGAATATTTTAAAATTTAAAAGAAAAATCGTTGTTCCAAAAGATATTATATATGTACAATATATACCGATCGATATTTTCATTATTTTCTAAAATTTTGCATTGTTTTGAATCCAAAAGATATCATATACAAAATATATCAATCGGTATTTTTATTACCTTATAAAATTCGAAATTTTATTTGCATTGTTTTGAAGAAGTATGGGCATAAAATAAAATGTTTTGCACAAATAACAATAATTAACACGTTAATACAAAGATTTTATTGAATATCATCTTATATAATAGCGTGTTTTAAAAGAACTCTAAGTTTGATTTATAGTTACGTAATAAAGCAGCTTTCGTGTTTCGAGTAGTTTCGATCGATTTTATAGAATTAGCCTTAATATACTTTTTTCATATGTTGCACAATAATAAAAACCTCGTTAAAGGAAGCATCCAGTTGCTTAATGCAACATTAAAATTTTTTATTGAATTCAAAGCATAAAAGTTATTTGCACAAATATTTGTAATATTTACAGTATATATAAATAAAAATAAAAATGTTTCTTGAGAAGAACTTGTGCGAAATTAGTTCATAGCAGTCGATAATATATCTTACAAGTGGCCAATCGAATAAAATAATGGAAAAATCTGTTAATATACAGAGATGTATTAAGTAAAATAAAAAGTAAGTTAGGTTCATGGAATTTAAAATATAAAGTGTAAAAAAGAGAAATGTGTACATAATAAATATAAAATTGATACCTTTATAAATGTAATAAAGTACAATCAAGTCAATATATAAAATAGAGATTGGCAAGCAAATGCGATAGATATGATCGTTACTGTCTAAAATACTATTCGTAAAATAAGAATCATATGAGAGTCAAACTAAAGGAAAAAAACATTGTCGGTAATGGAAAGGGTAAAAATAGGAGTGGGAAAAAGGAGAAAGAAATTAGGAAGGGGATAGAGATTGTATAATATGAAGATAAGATTCAGGTAATGATTCCGTGTCATTATACCTATTTAAGTTCTGTTTTTGTCTTTTTATGTGAATCATTTCTGAAATTAGTCTTTTGTTATAAGATATGGTTCACTTTCTAAAATTTTAACACTTTTCCAATCAAAATTATGATTAAAATTAATTCGATGGTTAGAAATAACTAATGTAGATTCTGTTTTTCTCTTTATATTTCACATATGTTCATGTAATCTAGTTTTTAATTTTATTTATCAACATAGCTTACCTTACAATTCTCACGAGAGATTTTGTAAACTATCTCTTGGTGGAAGTATAAGACGAGGTGCTCTTTATCTTTTTTTATGTAATTTTTTAAGGTATTAGGAATAAGATAATTTGCAACCAAGTTTAAGAGCTATAGACATAAATTTTTCAGAAACAGACTTAACATAGAATATAGTAAAATACTTATCTTTGAATTTATCTTTTTTATGTGAATGAGGGTTGTACTCTATTTTATTTTTATTGTGAATGTAATTTATTCTTTTTTGTATGGTGGAAAAAATGAAGTAAAGAGGATAACTATTATCTAAAAAAGTGTGAATAGCCTCAATAAAATTTTGTTGAAACTTAGGGTGAGAGTTAATAATACAATCCTGCATCATATATAACTCCTCTCTTATAACACGATGATGGGAATGGAAATTCAAGAATCTACCTGAAAAAGTTGGTTTATAATACCTATCAAAAATGATTTTATTTTCGTCAACAATGACAGTAGTGTCCAAAAAAATAAAATCTCCCATTATCCCCAAATTTGCATAGTAAACTGTAGTCTTGTATGTAACGAATGGAAAGTGTTAAGAATGTCATTCAAGGTGTCAGAAGGGACTGCTAATATAATGTCATCTACATATCTAAAATAGAATGAAAGTCGTTAGAGGTAGTTTACTAAATCTCTTGTGAGAATTGTAAGGCAAGCTATGTTGGTCAGACTAAGAGAAAATTAAAAACTACTTGAACATATGTTAGATATAAAGAAAAAAACAGGATCTCCGTCAGTTATTTCTGACCACCGAATTAATTTTAATCATGATTTTGATTGGAAAAGTGTTAAAATTTTAAATAGTGAACCATTTTATAACAAAAGACTAATTTCAGAAATGGTTTATATAAAAAGACAAAAATAGAACTTAAATAGGCATAATGACACGGAATCATTACCTGAATCCTATCTTCATACAATCTCTTTCCTCTTCCTAGTTTCCTTCTTCTTTTTCCCACTCCTATTTTTACCTTTTCCATGCCGATAATATTTCTTTCTTTTAGTTTAACTCTCATATGACTCTTATTTTACAACAGTATTTTAGACAGTAACGATCATTTCTATTGCATTTGCTTACACGCCAATCTCCATTTTATGTATTGATTTGATTTTTATTACATTTTGTTATATGCTATGAATATACTACACATTTTTGCAAGGTTGGGTAAGTTAAATTTTTTTTAACTAAGTTAAATTAAATCCAGATAACATAAAGTATCCAAAAGAGAGACATAAGATGTCTTTGGCGTCTAAAAGACGTCTTTAAAACGTCTTATGTCTCAATGTGTTGTCTGAGAAGTTAACAGCCTTGAAAATTTAACTTAGTTAAGATAAAAGTTAATCTATAGTGACATTAATTGAATTAAAAGTTAAGTTAATGAAAAAAGGTAATTGAGAGAGAGAAAAGTTAAAAGTTAAATTTGTTTTATTTCATGATTTCAAGTTAACTTTTTTTTAACTAAAGTAAAAAACTAAGTTAAAAAATTAACTTTTTTAACTAACAAGGAGAGACGCACATATGTATTTCACGGATATTGATCATCTTTTCGTGATTATTCTAGAGCACCAAAAAATCATCCCTGTATAAAGTAGTAAATTGCACTTTTGCATATTTTTCGAGAAAATCGTGATTTTAGCTCGGAAAAAAATGTTATATATATATGGACATATTTTATATATAATTATATGTAATTATACATAAAATATACCAATTTTTTATATAATTGTATGGAATTATATATAATTATACATGAAACATTTTTTCCCGTGAGGTCATGATAACGGATTGCTTACAAATCTATTTATTCTTTATTTAAATGTAAATGAAATATTTGAAATTATTTAAAATTAGAAAAATACATCGACACGAATGTATAAGCATATAATCCGAGTATAGAATTCATATAACTATCCAACCCTGATGTTAACTTTTAAAAAATCAAATTAAAAGTTAATAGTTACCAATAAAATGTAACTAAGTAAAGTTAAAAAGTTAAGAGTCTGAAATGTAACTAAATGAAGTAAAATTAATTAACTTTTTAACTTTTTAATTTAACTTTTAACTTAGCATTATTCAACCTTGCATTTTCGCTCATAAAGGTATCAATTTTATATTTATTATGTATACGTTTTTTTACACTTTATATTTTAAATTCCATGAACCTAATTTATTTTTTTATTTTACTTAATACATTTCTGTATATTAACAGATTTTTCCACTATTTTATTCGATTAACTACTTATAAGATATATTATCAACTGCTATGAACTATATATTGGCGTTACCATATTATGTCATAAAATTTTGTATTGCGATTCTTCAGAAATTGTGACTGACAATGAAATGTTACATGCAAGGCTTTTACATCGAATCATTCTTCCGGATCAGATCTTAATCAAAGTCTGTATAATAATGTATTTTTTTATGTATTTATTCTCAATCTTGACTATTATCGTTATATTCTAATTATAATTATTACATGTTTTAACATTGATAATGACTCAAAGGAGGTTGAAACGTCTGTTTGTTTATATTCTCAATTGTTTTTGTATTATTTATTAGTTATTATATTAAATTTGAATTGGTTTGACTCGTAGCCTTTCGTATTACATTTATTTTATTTAATATATTTTGAGCCATATGACATTATGTAAATTTAATAAATAATTCTTGTCTGTTGTTTTGATCATAAATTAAATTGTAATTTTAATTATGTACTTATATGATTTTATATCATAAATAAAAAAATAGCTTTTATAGTTAGTAAAATATATCTACATAATATATATATGTCTACGTGTCTATATGTGTTTTTAATATCTTTTTAATTATAGATTAATTTTAGTTTAGATTAATGAATATTAATATATTAATATTAATAGGTTAATAGATATATAATTGGTAAATAGATATAGAATTAAATCTAGAAAAAGACATTTAAATTATTTTTAAACTAAAAGAAAATATTTGTTTGATCTCCCTATCACGTTTTAAAGAAAATATATGATTTCTAGCATTATAAATCTATAAATTTAATGGCATTGAGATTTATATAAGCAAATATATTTTCAGCTAAAATTTTGCTGTTCTACGTAATTTTCTATGCCGTCCTGTCCGGCTTCTTCGGTGCGATGCTCGCTGTGTTCTATCAGACGTTGGATCCGAACGCGCCGAAGTGGCAGCTAGATAATTCGCTGATTGGTAGCAATCCAGGTCTCGGTTTTAGGCCTATGCCTCCTGAAAGCAATGTCGAAAGTACTTTGATTTGGTACAAGGCGAGCGATGAGGGTAATTATCTTCACTGGACCAGAGAATTGGACAAATTCTTGGAAGGTAAGAAAGATGCACTTGAACGAAGTGTATGCTTGCACAGTCTTAACATATAGTATCACGAAACTGATCATATGTACACAACAATTATTTACGACTAACTAATATGAAGAAGACAATCGACGAAAACGATTTTTCAATATCAACATAGTATTTGTGAACAAACAAATATGTGATCGTACTACACGAATTTTCCAAAGAAATTCATATAGTAATAGTACACACACACATACATACTTTGATCAATTTCATGAATTATAAAAGCAAAAAATGAGATCAAGTTAATTACTCTAGAAGAGCAATTATTATTTTGAAGAAATGTTATTTAATTAATAGATTACTTAATCAGTTATTGAATCAAACATTTATTAACTAATCAATACGAAATTAATGTATGATTTTCAAAATATAATTTCTATACACTACAGAATATCAAAGGTCACCGGGTGCGAACTACGAGAGAGTAAATTGCGATTACGGTAGGCCAGCACCACCAGGCAAAGTTTGCGATGTAGATATGACGAATTGGGGACAATGCACGAAGATCAACAAATATGGTTTTAGCAGATCCGCACCTTGTATTTTTTTGAAACTGAATAAGGTTTGTATTCTTTTTATGTAGCTCACTAAACTTTCATAGAACTTTGACATCTCTTTAAATTGAAAGTGATAAATAAATTACGAACTAAATATTCCCAAGATGATAATTCAAAAAGAAAAAAAATCAAATAAACAGGCAATTGGTAATTGGTACTATAAATGGTGCGCAGTTTTTGTTTCTATAAAATAATTCTATATTATGTCATTACTTGTACATATACATTTCGGCTAATCTCTTCCTTCCTCAGCAAAAATTTCAGTATATATGCAATATTACAATACGTTGATTATCCATGCGTCGTATAAAAATTGTTATATAATGAAGTAACAGTCAATATCATCCCGTGGCAGTGATATTCCTCCATAATAGAATAAAATTCTCTAATTTGAAAGCTGGATGGTAGTGAATAACTGGAAATCCCACAATGATGTAACCGACGATTATATTGGTCAATTATTATAATAACAAAAAGTCAATAGTTATAATAAATTAGTTATAAAATAAAATTATCGGCATAGGTAATGATAAATGTGTAATAAAGTTGAATAAACGATAATATAACTTAACAAAATTGTCAAATGTGTCAAATGTGATCAGTGTGAGACAGAACAGTATCGATATTCCACTGAGGAGAAGTTCCTCCTCATTTTTATACGTCGCATGGATAATCAACATTTACAGCGCCAATTCCCGATTGCTTGTTTATTTGATTTTTTATTTTTAAATCTTTAAATTAAAACTTTATTTATACAAGATCAAGAAAAAAAATCGAATATTAAATTAATAGATTTTAATTTTTTAAAAATCTTTTTCTCTTCTCTATAATATATCAACAAAAAAAATGATTAAGAATATTTAAAAATTTTCTTGTTAGTTTATTACGTTTTAGCATTTTCTAGGCTTATTGACTAAAAAAATTAATTTTTGGGAATATAAAATATTAGCTTTGCCGTTTTTCAAAGATACATTTATTATTTCATATTTTGAAAGTAATTAAAATGACTGGGTACATTAATTATACAAAAATGTCGATTTAACAAAATCATATCTTAAATTTATTTTAGATTTTTGGATGGGAACCGAAATTTTATAACAATACCAAAGATTTGCCGGCTTTGATGCCAGCGGATCTTAAGGAGCATATCAGACAAGAAGAAAAAGCCAATAGACTGGATACTGTTTGGGTGTCTTGTGGTGGTGAAAACCCTGCCGATGTGGAGAATATGGGTGCAATTCAGTACATACCACGTCGAGGTTTTCCTGGCTACTTCTTCCCATTTAAGAACACCCAAGGATATTTGAGCCCTCTTGTAGCTGTGTTCTTCGAAAAGCCCAAGTGTACGTATACGCTTAATTTTGTTTTCAATATTAACGTAATGTGTTTGAAATAAAAAGCAACTTCTTATATATTAATATGATAGCTCTTATATATTACTATGATAATAGCTCTTTTATCTTTCAACATTTGAAGCTTAATTTAAATGTCTAAAAATCGGTCAAATCTTGCTTATTAGATAATAAGCTCATAAGTTGGAAGTCAATGGCTGCGTTTAGCAGAAAAGGAAAAACTTATTAATGAGCGCTCAATGATTCTTTAATACAACTTGTCTTTAGTTCTTTGCTGGATCTAAGTATAGGAGCCAATATTAAAGAATCACTGAGCGCTCATTAATGAGTTATCTCTGCTGAACTCAGCCATTAAGACCAACATGTATATAGGAATGAAATAATTAACATCTATTGATTTTATTACAGACGGCGTACTCATTAATATCGAATGTAAGGCATGGGCGCACAACATCATCCACGACAGATTTGAGAGACGTGGCTCGGTGCATTTCGAATTGATGGTGGACTAAGCCCTGTCAATCGCCAGATCATCATCGCTACTAACCGCGTCCAAGTAGGAAGCCGCAAGAGAATAGAACAGAAAGAAGACATTTCTTTTTTAACCTGCCTCGTTGGCCGACCGCGATCACACCCTGTACCATCCGGTTTTCTCTCTGCCCGACGATACCGCTCCGGATTAGCCTTACTTCTTCTCACTATCATCATTTCATCAGCTCATCGTCTTCGTCGTACTTACAACGATTGTAACAGCGTTATCCATCTATCATGTCAATTGCCAAGAGAAGGATACAAAAGGGAAAAAAGGAAAAAGGGAAGACGAGAGAAAGAAATAAAGAGAAAGGAAAAAGAGACACTGAACAAAAGGGAATAGCAACATAAACGAGAAAATGAACTCAACGAAGCAATCAACTACAATCGAGATGCACAAACCTAACGGGAGGGAAGAAAGGTGAAATGAACAATCCCGCACAAAAGCCGGGCGGTATCTTCTCTTATTTCTGCCAGGGTTGTGTCACGGGGAGTGATCTCGACCATCGACGGCTAGTCGATCGTTCGCAAAACTTAATTCGCGCGCGAGAGAGAGAGAGAGAGAGAGAGAGAGAGAGAGAGAGAGAGAGAGAGAGAGAG
>NW_017296051.1:47300-65803 GCF_001594075.2 Trachymyrmex cornetzi
GAGAGAGAGAGAGAGAGAGAGAGAGAGAGAAGTTTTCCCTTAGTTAAGAGCCCACCGACCGTTCCAGTTAGATATCTTGAGCTTTGCGTCACACACATTTCTTTTCACAAGGACAAGCTCAGCCGATTGTCATGGCACTGCGGATGATCGATGATCTTAGTTCAGCCATGTAGATGTATTACATTAGTGTGTTTTGCCCATCGCGTTATGATACATCTTGGCACGTCAGTATGTTGAAATTTTTGGGCATTGGTAAGAGAAGTGGTACTTGGCGAATTTTAATAAAAGACAGCAGGTACAAAGGGGTACAAGTACGCGTCAGATTCAGTTGGACTAATCACTGTTAAGTAACAATGATAAACATTGCTTGTAACGTTATTTAAAACTTTGAGTAACGTTAATAGTGTGTCAAGGGAAAATTAATCACAAGCGACGCGAAATTGTCTATCGAATTGTTGAATAAAGTTATAAATTATGTATGAAGTTCCTGTGTTCGAAATTTTTTCAAATATTGGTACTGAAGAAACAAAGATGAAATCTTTATAAAAATGGGAAAAAATTTGTTAAAAAATTTCATCGAGATTTACAACTAAAGTATAACAGTTATCAGGTTTTTTTACTTTAGTAAATTGTGTTACTAAAATTGTCTCAACTTACGTTACGTTTACAGATTTTTATGTTTAATGAGATACAGATTATATTACCATACAGGTGGAAATTTTATTTACATGGCTATACTCGCATTTATACATAAGTTGTCTTGTATGTTGACAATTGTTACTTGTATTCCTTTGTTCCGGATATTTTCAATTGAGAGTTAAAATTAAGTGTTATTATATTGAAATCTGCTATGGAGTATGATGAAAGAGTATAAGCAAAGATACGGATATTAAATAGGCGATCGATAGTTATTGCCACACAATATGTTGAATGTGTATGATGATCTATGATTCTATATAATGCATTTTTCATGCGATAGAAATTCTTGGAATCTATGGGTTCTTGCATGCAGAGACACTCGGATTCACAGATTGTTGAATCTACTAATTTTTGAGCTCATAAATGCTCGGATTTACGAATTTGGACTCGCAAATTTTTTTAATGTTTTGGATTATCAGAAGAATGTATTTCAATTTGCGAATGATATATGAAGAAAATAAAGAGAATTAGTTACAATAATTTTAATTTAAAAAAAATTTTACATTCACAAGAATTTATTCAAATCCAACGATCTGTGAGAGTTGAAAGAGTTTTTTAAAAAATTACGAATTCAAAGATCTATGGATATGAGATTTTGAAGTAGAAAAAAATGTCAATCTTACATTTATTTAAATTTATTGAATACAATTAATTAGAAAATTTACGAGAATTTAAATTTAGATGTATTTTTTAATTTTGATGTTAAAATTAAAAAAATTTAATGTTTAGTAATAATGCATAAATCTAAGAATCTCCTGATTAAAAAATTTATAAAGTAATAGGATTGATCAGAAATGAGTTCATTTGGAACGAATATTAGCATGAAAAGGCATGAAAAGTCCAAGATTTTATAGATCCGAGTTTGTGTGTGCGTGTGCGAAGATGCAAAAATATATAAAAACAAAGATGCATTAAGATGCATGAAATATAGAAATGCAGATCATGATATATAAACTTAAAGAATTTATGAATTCAAAGATTTATGTGATATCAACGATCTGTACATCTAAGACTCTATATGGGCCCAAGAATCTTCTTATCTGAGGATATATGAGGGCAAAAATCTATATACTCAGGAATCTATAAATCAACAGCAAGAATCAACAAGAATCTACAGATCTAAAGATCTGTGCGTGGACCTAAGAATTCAAATTAAAAAATTTACGAATACAAAAAATTTCCAAAAACAATAATCTGTAAGTCCAAGGATCTATTGATTTTGCTAATTAATGTTTAATTTGCAATTTGAGAAATATTTTAGTTGTATAAGTATGTAGAACAAGTATTGCAACACTATCAGGACAGTATTGACAAGATACATTGTAATAATAATAAAAGGAACTCTCATATGCGCATTTAGTACTTACTGAATAAGCGAATACCGCGAAAAACGCTATAAAATTACCGGAAGGAAATTTTAAAGTCTATACTTGAATAACAATTTTCAAAGAGCACTCGCGATCAGTAATTACTACATTTATAGTGATAGTACGAAAAATGTACATTGATCGTATACTAATAATATAAATATGTTATATTAATGATATATAATATATCGATAGCTAAAACATTAAAATTGTTGAAGCATTAACAGTAATACTGATCGTGGTAGCTCTCCATAAGTATTGTACTTAATTCCAATCTAACCGATTAATTTCTGAATGTACTTAAGTCGAAGGCATCATTTGATCTTAAACCAAACTGTCGATATATCACAAATGGGCGTTTAGTCGTGATTAACGTAAAGCGTTATATATATATATATATATACATATATATATTGCACACAAAAATTTATATTAGTTTGAAATTATGCGGCGCGTTACGAAATGCATATTATTTATATTTATATTGTATCATATAATATTTAATATTAGTTCACATTATCTTGTATCCTATAAGTTGTTAAGTTCTGCGGCTGAGAGAAAATATCGGTAGAATCGTTCTTTTTTCTGCATTGACATGATATTATATTGGACAGAAGATAATACATTCCGAAGATCTAAATGATCGAGATGTTGAGAAACGAATGATTATTGACATGAGCATCTCCCGATGGAACTTAAACCTGAAGAAAACGATGTATCAAATTTTATGTACAAGTAATTTATGTAGTTTTATTAGGTTAATTATACTGTGCGAATAATATGTATTACAGTAGATAAGTATCGGTTATATAAAAATATAGATCTTAAAATCCGTAAATCTGTTAATCCATAGATTCACTGATCACACATTTAACATCATAGACCCTTGCTTCTATACGAATGTGTATAGCATCACAGCTTGATAAAAGAAAATAGATCCATGGATCTACAGATTCACAGATCCATCGATCCACACATGCACAGGTCCATCTATATATTCGCAGATTTATAATCATTTCTTCATAATTCCTTAAACCTATTATTATTCGTAAGTTTTTGATTAATATCTTCATAATAGTCTTAAGTCTATTAAGCGCCTGTTTGTTAAAAATCAGAATTAAATCAATCATGTATCTCGAGATATAAATTTCCTAACATTTATTCGAATAATACAAGCATCTAGAAAGATGTCTGTAAAACGTCCTTTTGTAGACATCTTTAAGATTTTTTCAAAAAAGGCATTTTTAAATATGTCGATTAAATATCTTACGACTCTTTGAGAAAAGTACGTCTCATTTATAACATCTTAAAGTTGTCTATTATACGACAGTTTCCGGACTATGCAAGAAAGATGTTACTACAGTAATTATAGTAATTATTGTAACGTGATCTATTTAATTCCTCTGCGTATCGCGTGCCTAAAGTTTGGTGAAACTAAAGCTTTAGAAGAAATTGTAATTAGATCGCGGGTTCATTCGATGTAGCAAGCTCGACTTTCAACGAAAGCCGCTGTGCCAGATAACATTTTTTTCCTCCCTTTCACGTTCTCAATTTTTTCTTTTACGAATATAATGTCTGCGTGGTCGTCGAGTAGCGGCCATTGACATCTGAAACACATCCGTGGTCTAATTATAATCTATATCGGTTGACAGTAATAGGGAATAATAAATAAAATGGAGACGCCTATTTTCTTAATATTATATTTCGTTCCCTTTTCTCTCCTATTTTTGAGCGACGCGCCCAATGCAGCATGCATCTTTAACCTAAAGTTATAATCTCGCGCATGCGCACCAGATATCCGGGATTAATGTCCGCCCATGCGCAGAAATGATCGCAAAATAATCTTAAATAAGATGTATGTAAAAAGCTCTATTACAGTCTTTGTAAGACTACTCATGTTATAAATTTTTGGATTTACGAAACTTAAGTCTTTCAACTTATAACATTTATAAATCAGCTAGCAAACTCTCAAGTTGATTCTTGAAAGATCCTTGCATTCGAAGATTCTTGAATACTTATAGATAGCTAAATGCATAGATTCTTGAATAATCTTCCATGGGCATTCTAAAATTTGAAAAATATTACGGGATAAAAAACGTTAAAGGATAACAGAAAAAAAAAGATGAAAGAAAGAGAAGGAAATGGTAAAATGTCGAATTATATATACAAATATGTGTAGTACCGAAAAAATATGCTAATATGCTACACGAGGATGGCTCCCCTACAGCACAAAGTTGCACAAAAGTTGCAGCAACACTGCTGCAATGTTGCTGCAAATTTTGTACTGCATGGGTTACATATTATTATTATTATTGCAGTCAATTTGTTTTTAATTATTAAGTATAAAATTCAGATGCATTACGCGCAGATAAGAAAGGCAAGATAAAAGAGGGAAAACGGAATATGTGAAATTTGATATATGTATACATAATAAAAAGAAAGAAAGATAAATAACAAGATAAATCTTTAACAATATATGTACACATCGAATTCAAGCTGATTGTGTTTAAACTTAGTCAACCATTTGGATCACACAATGATCTGCTTTTTGAGATGCGCTTTTTGACTGAAACCGAGATCAAAAGACTTCTTTCTTTGCGACTCAAAATTTAGATATCTCGGTTATTCTGCATACCATTTATTGTATAGAAACGCGATTAACAAGTTAACATTTATCATTCAAGTGTAAATGTTGAGAAAATGTTTTAAAAACATCATAAAAGCGAGATAAATACAAAAAAGGACCTTGTAATATGATTCATTACGTATACCAATACGCTAGATATATCCGCGTATTTACATATATCATATACATACATATATGTACATCCATGTTGTAATTGAAGCTAAGCCGAATTTTAATATCCGAGCAATAGCGCTTTATATACAGCAGAAGAATGCATTACTTAATTAACAAAATATTTAATCAGATATCATTAGCAAATACGTTTAAAAAGATTGATATTATATGCGTATGTATTCTTGTTAGATACTGTTTGTTGTTGAATTATTGATAAGCTGTGTAGGATAAAGAGAGTGTTTAAGCAGTGTCTTATTACGTTATACATGTACATTGAGTAAAGCTTGTTTACGAACATGATAGATGTATGTAAAAATGTATAATGTTATTATAATTTCACATTTCGCTACTTCTTAGTGAAAATACATGAAATATTTAGAGCGAAAATGTAAAGTTTATTTCATTAGAATACAGTTTTGTATTCTACAAGTTATGAACTTAATTCATTCTCATTCTGAATGTTTCATATATACAGCATAGTGCGCTAAAATTATCATCTTAATTTACATCAATATTATAATCTCCAGAGAAAAATTAATCAAACAAAAGGTGGACGGTTTCATGAGACACAAGTTAGATCGAAAGAACTTTTTCTCAACAAAGACCATTCTGAGAACTAAACTTTTTTTCAAATAAAAACAATTTGTGCCTTCTTTGAAATAACGTGACTTTGTTTGAGCTATTTTTTCTAGAAACAATAATATTGAGATGATAAATTAAGGGTAATTTTAATCCCTATTATATACATGGGTAAAAAATATTTATCCAACCCATTCTTTTTGGGATAATTTTACAAAAAGAAGAAATATATTGCTACAATGTGCTTTGTTTAATGTATTAAACAAATAAACGATGTATTCTAGTAGATACTTGGCAATACAATTTTTTTGCTTTTTATAAAATTATTCCAAATAATATGGAATTTGCAAATATTATTTTTACTCATTGCATATGGAATATTTACATCGATATAATACAATAATAGAATATCGATATAATACAATAATAAAAGTAAATTTCACATAATCAGTATTAATAAATTTCAATAAGATGAGTAATAATAACTTTATGTACTGTAAATGTCAATCAATGCATAATCTTATATACACATGCAATTAAATGCTCATTAAATTGGATATAGTACATTATATGTAACGTCATAATTTAATATTAATACTTAAGAATTAATAATTTAATTATCAAATATTGGATATGAAAGATTTATATAGTAATCTTTGAGGTTCATTATTAACAATAAAGTTAAAGATTTAACTTTACTTATAAAATAATTGCGCATATATGTCACAAATATAAAATATATATCGAATGGAGGTCCTATTGGAGGAACGTTAGCATATACGCGTTCAATTTTGGTCGATCGGACGTCCACTGGACGTCCGTTTGTCATAACTTCGAACTACATTGAATATGAGCCATCCTATGTACATCCTATGGATGTCCAAAATCGAACATATGATCGATGTCCATTTCATATCCATGGATGTACGGACGTAAAATGGACATAAAATGGACATCTATAAAATGTCCTGCGCTATCTGGGTAATTAGTTAAGGTTTGTTTAGGATAATTTTATAGACAATTCTAAGATGTTATTTTAATCATCTATATCCGATTTTATATTCTACATTCCGCTTTCTAACATATTCTATTTGCTTTCACATTTTGAAAACTGTTCATGTACGAGAAAAACAGCACATTAAAATTAAAAAAAAAAACAAATCTTGAAAGACAAACATCTAGGAGGAGCAGTGTTTGCTGTTATCTAGATAAAATTATCTAAATAAAGAAATTCTTTTATCTTCTTTTTATTTAGATTATTAGATTATTAGAATATATATTATCTCCATTTTTATTATCTTAAAAATATTGGCAAATCATCGTTATCTAAGATATGTTTACGTGTAATTTATCTTATTTTTATTTAGATAATTTTTAGTCATCTAAGCGCAACACTGAGGAAGACTACTGAAGCTCGTGCATGTTATTAAGAATAAGCATTCATCTGCTAGTTTATCAAGGACATCATAATCCTTGCATATGCAGCTAATATTAAATATTAGAAGTTTATTTTTTCGTAATATAGACAGTGATCTTCTACATACGACTGCACTTTAAAGCAGATTCTAGCGTTATTTAGACATATTGCGATATAACCTTGTTGTTGTTGATTAAAGTAACTGTATAATCTAGATATATCTAGATTTATTATAATTACTGTCATCCTTGATGACTGATAATTGTTAACAAGTTGTTATTGGGCGTTATGTGATTGATGCTACCTGTGTCATATAGGTATCATTGATTCTTTTATCAGTTTGATCAAATGTATTCTGTCACAAGTACCAATCCTCTGCATAAGCGATAATTTAAGGTAGAATGCAGTTGCAAAACTATCTTTAATGAACAAACATATCTTTCCCTAATAACAAAAAGTCCAAAATCAAGACATAAGACGTCTTAAAGTTGTCTTTTAGACGTCTTTAAGATGTTCTTTAAAATGTTTTTGAGACGTTTTATGTTTCGTTTTTGGATATGCGTGTTTCTATTATGTTTCTTGTATTCTTATTATCTTTATATTTGCATCGCAGAGTCAATATATTCGAATTACCTTTTTTATTCTTTTTCTTGTATGATTGGCTACATTTTGATTAATACCTTTTTTAAATAAGCTCTTTCTGAATTTTGAATATGATTTGAGTAAAGTTATTTTCTTTTTTTACAACTTTGATCGCCCACACTGAAAGTTAATTTCACCATTGTTCATCCCCTTTCGACAATATGACTTTTTCATCTGAAACATTTTTTTAAATAAAATTGTATGATATTTTTACATAACATGATTCTTTTAATTATTCTGTATATAAAAGTAAAATTACAAAGAAATCAATAATTTCAAAGATATTGTATTTTTTATTTTGACATATTTTAATATAAACTATTAAAATATCTAGTAAATTATTAATTTCTTAATAATCATATTTTAATATTTTTATCATACTTCTTAATATTTTTCAGAATAATGAGACGAATAAATTGATGTAAAGAAAATATATAATTGTTTTTCAAAATAATTATGAAATTTGCAATATACAAGATAAATAGGCATTAAAATACGTTTAAGCTAATAAACATTACTTGATTTCAATAGTTTTTTAATAATAATAGAACGTTTCTGATAGTTTAGAATGAAATTCAGAGGGGACCGAAAATCCGCGACAGAGCATGAATCCTCCTTTTTTTTGATGTTATGTAAAGATATCCCACAATTTTGTTACAAAATTCCCACAAAAATGTTTATGAAAATTGCACATTTACAACGCTTAAAAGTTCTATCCGTTTCACTTTATACTTCAAATTATCTGGATGATGATACATTTTGACTCCTGTTCTGTGTGACATTCTTTTCAAGAGGCAGATGTGTTATTGTAGACGGCGGAAGATTTAAACACAATTGGCTAATAAGACACACGATAGATATGATTGTATAATGACATCATTATACTTGAAATGTGTTATGGAAAATAAATCGGATCTACAGAATTGTTCAAATTTATTTTATTACATAACAGCAGAAATAAAAGGAAATTATATCTCATTTCAGAAGACAAGATTTAATTAATTTTTTTAAATATTACTTTATGTAAAATCTTCTACAATTGTAATAAGGATTTTGCCATCTAGAAAAAGAACCACTCACGCGATAATAACAAATCGGTCTAATGATCTTGTAATAGTCTGAATTAATAAATGTGTAATTTCACATTTCACAGAAGCAAGTCGTTTTCGTACGAGGTCGGGATATACTTAAGTGCCGAGAAGTATGACGCTGATTCTTCCGTCTATTTCGCTCGAAATTCTCCGTCAGGACGGCAATGACATTAATGTCACATGACAAAATGGGCAGGATGTGGTCAATTCAGATCGGTCTCTGTGTGTGACTCACATTACACGCGCCTAGCTCGTCCCGGTGCGATCAAGGGAGTGGAGTGGACCACTAATCGAACAGTCGCTGCGAGCCGCGCACACGCCTGCCATGGCGGCTACTAAGGTCACATACACGTGAGCTGACCTTAGCCCCCAATTTGTTCACGACGATTCAGTTGAGGAAATCGTATTCGTGGTTTTCTGAATCGCGTCGGATAGGTGAACTATGGGAAATCAAATGGAGGGCAGACATCATTAACGATGCACAGCTATACTAAATCGTTCGTAAATATTGATGCCATATATTTATTTTATTACGGAAAATAGAATTAAAATAGATAAAAAAAAGTATCAATCATATTACCCAAATTAATTATCCTCTTAATTAAAAATGAGGTTGGCATGATATTATAATAAGGATGTTTATATATTTAAGGAAAATGTTTATATATATTTGGAATTGATACTAAAGATGAAAGCGTTAAAAATGAAGAATGTAGAATTTTACAATTAAACAGACCTAATGTAAGAAATAATGATATCCATTGTTCCCCACTAGATGATTACTCCAATCAATTACTGCAACCACGATTAGTCGAACTGTAAATACTTACAGTATAAACAAATCCTATAAGTTTTAATATGAATGTCCTTACGTATTTCAAATTAAATGCGTTTTTCTTTTGAAGTATACTCGAATGCCTTGTAATCGTCAAAATAAAAAAAATTTTCATATTTAACGAGCGCGTTGAGATAAAGGATTAAGGTCACTTAAATTCAGTTAGCTTTAATAAAACTTTATTATGTATGCTACATAATAAATATTTTATTAATTATTCTGTAGTATATGTACAATTATTTTTGACAAATTATTAGAGGAGAAGGTGGTATTACACCCCATTTACTTTTTGCACAATAACTTGGTTAATAATCAATATTTAAATTTAAAACTTAACAATTACATTTGTCAAAATGTTATTCAATCGGTTCTAGATTCAAAGTTACGAAATATTTATTACTTAGGACATTATTTATAAAAAATATGGCGACACTGCATAATCGCTCGAAAAGAAACAGGGGTAATATGGCCTTCCACAAAAATAGATTTAAAAAATTGGTTTTGTTTAAAAAAAATAAGAATTACAAAATTAATAAAAAAGTAAAATATGTATAGAAGAGTATAGAGGAAGGTCACCGATACCGACATACCACTTTGTTTTTAGACAATATTTCTTAAATAAAAGGTAAAAATACAACTTCAAAAACATAAATACAAAGTAAAAAGTGTCTTCTATCAGATAGTATAAACAATTTTATAATACTGTTTGCAATTTTGCAATAATTAAGTTTTTCGTAAGTTATGCAAAAATGAGCGTCTGACAAAATGGGCTCCAAAACTGACATAGTAGGCAATAATACTAATATTCCTATTCTATAAATAAAGATATATCCTATATTTTGTGAAGAAAACTAATTTATAAAACTATAAATATTTAAAATGACATAATATTATCAATAATACAGTCACTATTATTTTATTACGCAATTTGCAAAAAAACACCGTAAGAATTTTCTTCTCGGATTCATAGAATTGGTTTTTAGCTGATTTAGTATAGAAATAAGCCACAAATATATGAATTATGAGTTTGTACTTCTTTAATTAGCTAAACAGATCATGATTTTATTAGTATTAATAAAGTGCGATAGTTGGTTTCTGAAAAATAAGGGGGTGTCACTTTAGGAGACCTATATCAGTATCGGCAACTTTCTTCTATGTATTCAAATTATGCAAGTGTATTTATGTACACATAACTCCTTTAGTATATAGACTGTTCAGTACTAAAAATCTATATACATATAATGTAAACTGTATATAGATTGTAGTAGAGCTACAATTTATGGAATAATCATTTTGACAAGAAAACTTTGAAAAAGAGACCGAGTAATCAATACATTTAGAGAGTACACATTAGCAAAATGTCACATTACCGTTTTATTTTGCATAACTCGAAATGTATACAGCCAAATAAAATGTTAAATAACAAAGAACACACTCAACATACATATACTCGTATGATAATACGTTCAAGTTTAAAAAGAATGGGGAAATATGCGTAATTAAATGCTAAAGTATTATTATATTTTAAAACAGGTTCAAAATATTTGAAAGTAAAAATATGTTATAATAAATGCTGACTATTGTGTATTGGTATATTAGTATCGTGCTGTAACAGCGAGCTACTAAGCAAATAATTCCATAGGTAATTGCTAAAATTCGCCACTTAATAGCGGAGTTATTAAGAGGAGCCATATCTAAGCAGAACAACAAGTCATTATGATATCAAAACGATGTCAAAATGACTCCAAAATGATCATTAAAAGTAATTTTTCAATCATTTCCAATTTATTTTAATGTCATTTTGACGTTATCGTGACTTTGTTCTGCTTGGGATTACATCTATACTGGCCATAATACCACCTTCTCCTCTATTAGCATATATCCAAATTTTATAAAAATATATCATATTTCGAGATATGTTAGAGGAAAAAAAAGATTAACCATTTATTACGTGTACATAAAAATTAATTATATACAGGGTGCCCTGAGATTCATGAAAATACTATAGTCAAAAAATTCTCAAAATATTTAATAAAAAAGTTATTTGCAAATTTTTATTTTAAACAATAATTTTTTAGATAATAAGGACTACGTTTAGGTAGTCATGTACTTGTGAGTATTATTAGTAAGCATGCTCACCAGCGTTCACTAATACTACCGCACGCATGCGACTGATGAACAAATAGCTGCCTAAACATAATCTGTAATTGCCCATAATTCTCATACTTCAAAAACTAAGCTAAAAATTTATAAATAACATTTTTACTTATTTTTTCTTATTATAATATTTTAATTTGCAAATTTCGGGACATCCTTTATATTAAAATTAAACATACATAAAATAAAAAAAAACAAATTTTATTATGTGCCTCTCCTTTATTAGCTTTAGATTTATTTCACAACGTGTGTTATGTTTTAACAAGAGATATAACGTATAAATATGAGTAGTAATGGGGAAGTTGCTGAAATTAAATATGTAGTTATAATTTTATGTAATAAGTGAATAATTATTTTTAACAATATGAGTAACAATATGGAATTATATATATTTAAGGGGGATTTACGGGACTTTTGCGTGTTTTTTCAACATTTATTTTTTCATAGTAAAATGTATCGAATCACTGCGCTCTTTTCGCATAATATTAAGAACATATTGAAGTTTAAAAAAAAATTTTGTTTGAATTTTTTCCGCCCTTGACGGCGACAAAATGGCGGCTGCAGTGGTTGTCCAAAAAAAACTGGTTGGCAGGATATCTCGTGACTGAAACGTCTGAAACAAAAAATCCAAAGAAATTCTTAAAATATATGTCAGTGGCTATGGCATGAAGCAGAATAAATGAATTTGACCAAAAAAAAAAGAAATGGCGGCCTTTTGAATTTTTTACCCCTTTTTCACCCCTAAAATGGTAAAAAAAGGGGGGTTAAAAATGAACGGAAAATTATGATTGTGGTTCAGGCTGAAACTACACATGTGCTGAACAATCCCTGAAAATTTCAGCCCAATCGGTTAAATAGTTTTTCCAAAATCGTGCCAACCAGCTCGGAAAACGTTGTTTTGAGAAAAACGCGTTTAAAGTTATTGCACGTATGATCGTTAGTATAATCATAAAAAAGTGACTTACGCTCAATCAGCGATGCCTGCTCCATACATCAGTCCTTCCTCGTCCTCGTAAGCTTCGTTTTGAGCAGCTTTTTGTATTCTAAGCTCACTTTTAAATTAAAAATTTTTAAAAACTTTTTAAAATTAAAAATTTTTATGTCACTTTTGCAAGTTTTACAAATAAGAATGTCTTGTAAAGTCAGAAACATAACGATTTTACGACATATTCTCGGTCGGTAATCGGTATATGAGTGTTCCTACACTAATTCTACATACATATAGTACACGAAAATGATGTTTTTGAAAAATCGAATTTTTTGAAAAAAAAGTCCCGTAAATCCCCCTTAAATGAGAAGAGTCCTTTACTAATTTATATTTATTTTTAATTATTTTTATTCTTATATTTTAATTAATATTTATTTTATAGATATATATATATATATATATATATATATATGTACTTTTGCACTACGTCCTAATAAAAATAATAAATGATTAATCTATGATTGTAGATCGTTTCTTCTACATATGTTTAATATATTCATATTAATCTATAATATATTTAATTCGTTTTATTTTGTCTTTCCATTATAAAATAATAGTTATGTAATTATTTTAGTTTCCTGATTATCCCTGTGTAATCTTTTATTACAATCCAGTACACATCAACATAACATCAATGTTATAATTTTATATTCAACAATGTAACTGTTATGTACAACGTGTGTTACTCCATACAACGTAGAAACTTGCAGTAACATTGCTTTAACGTTTGTAGTGTTACTGCAATAATACTGAAAAATTTTGCAATATTGTTGAAGTAATTTATGCTGTCTGGGATATTATATTTACATTGTTCAGTGTGAAATTATAATATTGACGTTAAAACTTTCATCAGGTACTCATGGGGCAAATATTATTCCAGCGCTACTACTTGCACATAATTTTAAAAGTAAAAAACTTTGAATTATCAAGGAAAGTCAGGTATCATAAAAAATTTTTCGTGATATCTTGTGAGGGTTAATATTAATCGGTGTTTATTTAATTTCATAATGTAAGTATAAAGTATATTTGTGTACGCGCATAGAAATACCGTTGAGTGTGCATTTTATTTGTGCACACGGAAACCAAGGGTTCTGCGAAAAAGAAATACATCACTGATTACAATACGTGTGTATTACTATGTACAATGTCAACGTACTATCATTGACAAAACATGTACGCACCTGCAGCTGCGATCTGCCACGTCATAAAAGAAACAGCATGTTACGTTATGGTGTATCCGCACAGGATGTGCTTGAGATCTGTGGAAAAACGAACAATTATCGTTTTGTAGCCCGAACATTAATTAAAAGCATGAATAATTTAAAAGTAGTAAAGATCATTGTCTGAAGCTCATTGTTTTGAAAAGAGAATATACCATTCTCTCTCTCTCTCTCTCTCATACGTAGCATTATTGTCCCCACATGTACAAATTATTTTTTAAATAAGTTATATGTAAATTAATGCAATATTGTGTTCTCAAATTCACTGCCAGTGCTAAAAATTTATAGTATACGTAACGTAAACTATAGATTTTCAGCGCTGGCAGTGAATTTTGGAACATAGCCAATATCGAATTTCATCTATAATAATTGCATAGATGATTAGCAAATACCTATACGTCTTTATTACTATTTTTTTTTAAATATTGAAAATTAATCAGAAATCAGGGTACATGAAAGTATTGCACACGGATTGGTATGTAAATTTTACATAAATTTTTTATAAATAAAAATTATATTGAACTTGCTTCACACATCAAATGTTTCGTGCACATCTTCAATGAAACACAAAGAGATTCTAACACTTCCGCATAACGGGTGAGTTCCCACTCAGTTGCATAATTCAAAATCTTTCGACCTAGTGATAATATAAAAAAAAAAGAAACCTGTAAGAATGTAAGATAATTAAAAAATAAAAAAAATGTTTAACGTCAGATACATTAATTATAAGATAAAATAAATTCAAAACGTTATAAAGTTGTCAGCAATGTAAAAGTCAGAATCGTTAGCCCAATGTGGCCGAAACATTCAATGTGTGAAGCAAGTCAAATATAGTTTTTATTTATAAAACATTTCCATAAAATTTGTGCATTAATTTCTGCGCCGTACTCTAATTTGCAGCAATTTCTAATTAATTTTTAATTTTGAGAGTCTTTAATAAGTTTGTTTTTCTACAAAAATATTGTTCGAGATGCTGTATGTCTTCAAGAGATAATTTATAGTAATAAATAATATATATAACTATTACAAAAGGTTTGTTCAAGATCATTATTTTTGAAATTTCTAAGGCCCAGTTCCACAACTCATGGTTAACTCTTAACTGAGGTTCAATTTGTTTCTCATCTCTTTTCAATTCTAGAATTAGAAAGAGACAATAAATAAGTTGAACCTCGGTTAAGAGTTAACCGTGAGTTGTGGAATTAGGCCTAAATACGTAATTATTAAAAATTGAATCGTAATATGATGAATTTAAGAATAATTTTAAATTTATTTTAAAATGTTTTCGTTTATCTTTTAAAAACATGATATAGTATCAAATGCAGCATATGGGAATTGCGACAGTAATTGTACGTATTATAATTTTAATTATATTGAAGAAGCTGTATTTTATTTTAGATATTATTTAAGTCGTAATGTATTATAATTTCTAGATTTCTAGTATTTTTCTAGATTTCTAATATTTCTCGCCAGTTTCTATTTGCCACTTGCTCTCTACTGTTCGATAAAATACTATATCTAAAAATAGAATAATTTTAAGTGATGCAAGTGTTTATTTAAAGATTTTGTTAAGTTCTTGTAAAAAACGATTTGTGTACACTAGTGACCAATCGTTCCAAATAAGAAAGATTGTTCTAAATTTTAACTCTTCGTCCAATTTTACAATACCTCTCAAATTTTATCTCAAATTAAGGACATGAATTGTCACTGTTTTAAGTGTAAAAATAATAAGTATAAAAAATAATAAATAAAAATAACAAGTATATAATATAATTTTCAATTAAAATGAAAAACTTTTTATTTGAAAACGAGATAATATTCACATGAAATACATTCGGTAGAAAAGTACAATTTTTAAGAATAAAATATGATCTCATAATTTGTTATAATTTGTGTTGTTATCTCACGTGATGTTACATTAAGTGTGATTTATAATTATAATAACATAATATTATTCATGTGTTTCATTAACAATTACAAAAAAAATGTATCTATTAAAATTTCACTACAATTAATATTGAATTATTTTTAAATATCCCTCTTTCCCCTTCTTTAAAGAGAGTTATCTTAGTACACACGTCTTCAGCAGCACCTAGGTCCCGCAGAGAACTGGGTCCGAACCTGCGGTCAAGGAGGGGCGGTCTGAAAAGGATAGGAGGGGAGAAGGAAGCGAAAGAGAAGGAGGAAGGTCGTCGCGCGCTTGGGCGCGTTTAGTCAACCTGGTGGCGCCGAAGAAAGAACTGTTGGCGACGCCTGCAAGTCGGAGTAACCTGCGAGTTGGAATTGTCGAGCGTTACGAATTAGCGAAGAAAGGGAAAGAGAAAAACGAATCTCGACGCGCGAACGCTCGATCGGCAAGCTACTTTCGAGTGCAGAGTGTTTCGAATTTGAGAAACTCGGTGTGTTCGAGGTACCACGGGCGGGTGCGCGCGTTTTGTGAATCATTCTTGTAACAGGTGGGACGCGATGGTGGCCAAAGATCCGAAGATGGTTACCGCGATGGAGCTGATGAATCCATATGAAAAACCACCGAGCATGTCGGTCAGCCAGTCTATGAAGACCTTTCTATACAATCGCGAGACCGGCGCGTTTATGGGCAGGACTGCCAGTAGTTGGGGTAAGCGCGGTGTTGCCAGCTTTAGGATTTCTTCCATGCGTTATGGAAGAAACTATGTGATAGCTACCATAGGAGTTATGATGTGGTTTAATAAAGTATCGATACTATCGCTAACTCGAAATCGGATACCTGCAACTGTCGATACTATTTGACTTTTTTTTCTCCGAGTAGACACACCTAGCATTGTTTCCGCGAAAAACGCGCTGTAACTTAAGTTTAAAGCGTCTCGAACATTTTCACACTTTCACTGAAGAAGATCCGCCTGTCGACGATACGTTAAAAAATTTCAAAGTTTGCAATTTTTTTTCTTATACAGAAGTCAATTTAATTCGCCTTCGTTATTCGACCGATTGGCCACCAATTATTTAATCGACTCCATTATTCTATTGTCTGAGAAAGTATCGATACTAATCGTTACTTGATACTTTCTATCCTTTCCAACAAATATTTTTGAAACATTCGTATTGTTAGAAAATAAAGAAAAATAAATAAGTTATATTTTTTATACTATACATATATCTAATTTTCGCAAACATTTCTAAATACTATTCAAAGGAAGTACGCATGTGTAGGGCGTGTCAGTCGCGTTTTCTTTATAGATTTTTTAAATATTAATACATATCAATTGGCAAAATTGAGTACTTTTAATAAAAATTTGATTATATACTATCTTTTTTTCTTTCTGTATCTATGTTAAAAAAGGAGAAAAATTAATTTAAAAAATAATTTTATTAATCCTTTGTTGATACTCCTTTTTTTTGATCGCTTTTTGACACACTGGGTGGCTCACACCTAGAGCAACGTTTAAACAACTGACATTCTCATTTAAAAAATCCAATCAATATGAAAAAAATTATGGGTCAATTTCAAGATCTGTAGAATACATTCAAATAGTTTTTGATTGAGATTTCATTACAGTTTTTGTGAACAAAATTCTTAAGTTCAATGAATAGAGAAAAACTGAGTAAAAAATCTTTGAAAAATTGTAACTTTTAAAAAATTTAATATTAAAAGTTAAAAATTTACAGAATGTTCAGATAAGATAATTAAAAAAAAATTAGTTTGTAAGTTAGTTTTGGGTAAAGGATACTTGTTTTGCATATTGTAGGCTATTTTGGGAATTGAAAAAACAAAGATTTTTTTAGAAACATTGTATTTTTGTTCTACAAAATAAAAGAAAATTGAGTTTTAGAGAGTTAAAATAATTTTGTGGGTGGTTCACACCCAGGTATGTCAACGAAGGGTTAATACTTTGAATTTAATGTAAGAACTGATGAGCACAGAAAAAAGTTTTGAGAATTATAAAAAGAATGCAGAATTTTTATTCTTTAGTGCAATGATTAAGCAAATTATAGACTTTAAATAGACAAATGCTATATAATGTAATGCTATATAATGTAATGGTGTAAACAATGATTTAAATATTTAGATTTAAATAAAAATTAACGTAAAGTTTAATATAATAACCAAGATTTTCTTTAGTCAGCTGATTCTTGTCCACTAATAGATTTATATATTTATTTATACAAATTCCTTTTTTACAATATTTAAAATATTGTAATGTTTTCAACATTTTTTTAATTTTGACATAATTATTTAAAATTTTATTATTTTATTTTGCATTATACGTAAATATAAATTTAGCTCAATTCATTATGACACCATCTTAATAAATTAATTATTAGCTTTGTTTTTTTTTTTTTTAAGAAATATAACGTGTTTTTAGATTATTCTTGTATGTTGCACATTCCAACATTACTTTGTTGAGTCAGCTTATGATAATAATTGAATAAATGAGGATATGTGCCTATCATAAGTGACACCGCATGCTAATGATATTTTACATTAAAATTAAGTGTTACATTAAACAAGACTATAATTATTTTTATTTAAAAAAATTGGAATAAAATAATTATGTATTTGTCATTTTTAAATAAACATTTTTCTATTATAACTGAAAGAATTAAACATAAAGTTATTAGAATTTTTAGATCTTTATAGTAAAGTTACAAAATAAACAGAATTTTGGGTATGTGAAGTTAGCACCCCAACTATAGTACTCAGGAGTTCTGAATAGAGTTCCCGTTTCTTTTT
>NW_017296051.1:68191-111820 GCF_001594075.2 Trachymyrmex cornetzi
TATAAATTATATAGAACTCTTTGTCTCGTCAAAAAGAAACGGGAACTCTATTCAGAACTCCTGAGTACTATAGTTGGGGTGCTAACTTCACATACCCTAGAATTTTTAAATTCCAGAATTGATTTTAGATCAGAAATGTCATTAGTTTGGCATTTTAATGATAATTAATATAATTAAAAAATCCGGTGAAAAATATACGTAAATTAAGAATTAGTACGAATGTAGAAAATATTTTAGAATATATTGTATAGTAATTAAAATAAACTACAAAGTACTTTATGTATATATAAATTATTTTAAAAAAAACGTTTGAATTATTCTAAAAAAGAGAGCGAGATAATATATATGTAAAATTCTTATACGTAAAGAACTACTATGGAAAATTACTCAACATCTCATGTTCCAAGAATACTCTATAATGACATGATGATGTAAAATTAATTATTCAGATAACTTGTAATAACGTAAAGTGATTTATATAAATTATACATATATAAAAGAAATATAAAATTACAATAATAAAATATAAAAAATAATTATTTACTTTACTCTAATCACAGATTTAAGATCTTGGATTAATAGACTTCTCAAAACTTTTTATGTTTATAATTTAGAAATATATCCTAAGTAGAGATATTAATGATACAATATAGATTATACTTCGATTTGTAAACTAATGATAGGATATTTTTGTATGAATTTTCTGTACGAGTTTGTGTTATTTTCTATATACTACAAATTCTAATTATTTTAACAATGTTGAAATTGGCGATATTATCTATGCATTTCAGGCATGTTACGACATTATTGATGAATAAAAGGAAATACACAGGGACGTGCAATTTTTGCAACGGATTTGTATCTATATAAATTCTTTCTTCAATGAAACTACTTGTTGAAGTTTATAAACTACGGCACAAATGACGTATATGGTCGTATAGAAATGCAATATAGATAAATATCATAATAGCTGTAATTATTTTTTTCTCTTATTGTCTGAATTTATAAAATATTGAAAGAATAAAAAACTAAAAAGCATGCTTACTAATAGTACACTACCTATTAAGTATCAACGTGCACTGTTCGTTGTTGCATGATGTGTCATGACGGCATGTTAACGATTAATGTCAGTATATTTTACCGGCAATTACTGCATGTTTGTTTTTTAGCACGTGATAGTGTCAATGACCCAAGATATATATATATGATGGTGTCTTCACTATCACGTAATCATTAATATCTAATTATAGTTACACAAATGTACTTTTAGATTCATGGATTTGTAACAATTTAGATTTTTTATAGCTTAAATATTAATATAGAATTATTATTATTAATAAATTAATTTTTTTAATTTATGAAAAATTAATGTATGTATATATATGATATCTTTTCAATGCTAATAAATTGATTGATACGTCATACAAACTGGCCATCGATAATAAATACTATCATGAGGGTCAACATTGCTGTTATCTCGAATGATAAAAACGGTCACAATTATTAAATGCCTGAGACATGACAAGCTCTCTCCGAAATAGCTAGGGCGTCTAGAGAAGATACAGAGGCATTCATTACGTCGGGTGTATAAAAGAGACTGTTTGTGAGCTTCAATTAATTAGTCTACCGGCGCCGTGTCGATCACGCCGAACGTGGTTACTGCCCTGTCTTTATATATCCCAGGGTGTGTTTACGGCTGTCGCCATGGCGACCTAACGGTTATTACGCACTCGCCTATGTAAAAGTACATATACGAGTCCTTCTTACAGTTTAACGTGATATCCTTAAATGATGGTAATTTTTAAAAAATTCAAATAACTTATTAGCTAGAATGTCTATCTTGATACGAAAATGTGAGCATTTAGAGACGGAAAACGTAGAAACATAAATTTAATACGAATTAAACGTACACAAACATGAAAAATGCTCTAAATATATGTCAAGCTCGAAATATCGCCGAAGATGCTTAAAGTAGTATTCTAAAATCAAAACTTATTATTATATAGTATATAATTATATATAGTTATATTATAAATTTATTATATAATAATAATTATTACCAAGACTTGTTATACAAGGTGGTCCACTTAAATAGACCATCTGAAATATCTCGCTTATTTTTGATGATATAAAAAAATATTTCAAATGAAAGTGGAAGGGTTTCGAGGGAGACGTATTTTGATTATGTTGGTTTTTTTTTAGGTGGAAGCGCTAAAAAAATATGAAGGTTACCTCCACTTTTTAAAATGGAATTGTATGATTTTTTTACACAATATGATTCCTCTAATTATTCTACATACAAAAGTATTAAGGTGGTAATATCAAAAAATCAATAGTTAACGAGATATTTTACATTTTATTCTGATGTCACGTGTTGACATAAAATGTTAAATAACTCGTAAACTATTAACTTTTTGATAAACGTACCTTAATACTTTTATGAACAGAATAATGAGATGGATCAGTTGGTGGAAAGAAAAACACATAGTTGCTTCTTTAAAAAATTATCCATTTTGTGTGCATACATATTTTTTTAAAACAACGATTATCAAAAAGTTAATAGTTTACGAGTTATTTAACATTTTATGTCAATTGGTCTGTTCGACTTGTTTACACTTTTTACATTTTTTTAGATTTAAAATGAGATAGATATATATTTGGTATTGAAAAGAGAGAAAGCAAAGATGCTAAGTGTAAAAAGTGTAAGCTAGTCGAACAGACCTAATGTGCCAGAATAAAGTATAAAATATCTCGTAAACTATTGGTTTTTTGATATTACTACCTTAATACTGTTATATGCAGAATAATTAGAGGAATCATATTGTGTAAAAAAATTCATACAATTCCATTTAAAAAAGTTGAGGTGATCTTCATATCTTCTTGGCGCCTCCACCTAGAAAAAAGATAACATAACCAAAATATGTCCCCTTCGAGACGGTTGCACTTTCGTTTGAAACATTTTTTTGTATCATCAAAAATAAGTGAAATATGTTCAAGATGTTCGATTTAAGTGGACCACCTCGTATAATAATTTTAATTATATTCATCAACTGTAATAAATAGTCTGATTATGTTACATCTATCTTCTTCTAACATCGGCAGCTGACTAATCAGTTCAATTTCCTTGTTACAATAAAGAGAAGACTTTCAAATGCACACGCCAACACTGTGTATTAATTCACAAGATTGTTTTGGTTTAATTGGCTCAGAAGCCTCTGTGTACGGTTGAAGTTTCACGATAGCCACACGCGTCGAAAAATACATATATCAAGATATATCCTTGAAATACAATTAACCTTGACATACAGCGAAAAAATCCTATATACTTTTGTTCACCCTCCTTCGAGTCTGCTATTTAAAATTTTTTGTTCTAAGACATTAGAAAAAAAAAACCGTTAAAGTGCTATTTTCTAAAAGAGATAAGGAACTTTGAGGGGTTTCTGTAGATTTGTTAAAATATTTTACATTTGTTATGAGATAGAATGTACAAAGTGTACATCATCTTCCACTCGAATCTTTCACGCAGCTCCATATTAATGTCCGGAGCATTATAAAGCGCGATAAGTGAGGAAGGTGGAAATGGAAGCGATGCTAGAAAAAGACGGAAGCATGGAGCGTGTTTGATTCGCGGTGCATACAACGGTTTGCCCGGTTGAATGGCAATTGTTAAACTTCCTTTAGCGCAAACGTGTATAACGAGGTCAATTGGCTTTAAACGGCGACATTACAGCATTACGTAACTTAGGGCCATTCCGAAGGGTATACCCACGCGACTGTGCCGCTGTCTTTCGTCCAGTTACAATCACCTGAGACAACCCGAATTGTGGAAGTTGTTATCAAAACTATAGGAAACGAACAGCTGAAGTTGAGTCAGGTCTTGCAATCTTTCGTTAAAAATAAGTTGACATGTATTTCTTTTGTTCCCTGCGATTGCACAACCAGTGACTTTAGCGACCATTGTTCCTTAACTTAGGAAACAGGAAACTTCTTATCTTCTTTTCTATAACAAATAATTTGTTCCTTTTTTCATGCAAATGCAAAAAGCTTCAGAGAATTGCTTCTTATTTTTCTTTGTATAAAAGGAACAATTTTTTTAATAGTTTGAAAAAATAAGTGCTAAATATAAAGATACAAAAATTTATAGTTTGGAAAATAAAAGTTGTTTTTTATAATTTTTGACGCGTTATATCTGAATTCACAAGCAAAAATGTTCTATCGCGTCAGGTTTTTGAAAGAAAATGCTATTAAAATTCCGCAAAAATATATTTTTTATCATTTTTAATCATTCGAAAATTCGATATATTTAAAGACTTGAAAAACTTGCTCAAAGTAAAGCTTAAATATTAATTGCATCTTAAAAATATTAAATTTATCATAGTAGGCATTATCGAATTTTTAGCGCTTTATTTTAGGAGTAAACGTACGTGAATAGAGTGACATAGAATTGTATTTAAGCTCAGAGTAAATTGTTGTATATAATAAAAATGTTAACTAAGGATTTAATGTGTGAAAAAAAAATAATTGTGATTTGCTGTGCTTAATCCAAGCCTATAAACGTACATCATCCTATACACATATGTATGTTTATCTTTAAAATAAAACGCGCTAAAGATTTGATGATGTCTGCGGTAAAAAGTTCATATTTCTAAATACACTATTTAAACTTTAATTTAAGGCTTCTGAGTAGTCATCATAACCATATTGAATTGTGACGTCAGAAGCGAGAAATGAAACGTTAATTTTGATTACGTGTCATTTATATAAATAAAGACAATTTGGATAAAACAAAATAATGAGATTGTTTTAAAATTTAAAACATTTGTAAAAATGGATGAAGACTATACTTATCTTCCCTGATAGTCAGTAAATAACCGTAAAAAGTAATAAAAGGCACATGAAGTGCCTTTATTCAATGTGCATGCGTGGCTTATTTTCACTTACACGTGCCTTTTATCACTTTTTACGATTACTTACTGACTGTCAGGGGGGATAAGCAAACAATCTCATTATTTTGTTTTATCCAAATTGTCTTTATTTATAAATGACACGTAATAAAAATTAACGTGTCTTTAATTTCTCGCTTTTGACGTCATGATTCAATATAGCTATGGTGACTACTTAGGGGCCTTAAGGCCTTTTCAAAGTTTCTATCATATCAGGCTTACTAGATACGAATTTTTATTAAAAATGGTAAAAACGTTTTTTTTTTTTCAAAAGCGTAATATGCTAAACTCGATCGGGACAGCCGTTATTGAGATCCCATAATCACCGTCTGGAAATTTTGACAGATTCGCGTAAAGTAGCCACGGCAGTGTCGCTGCGCTTGGCTTAGCGCCGAGACACTACCAGTGTCTCCAGATAACATTTTCGCAAATTTGAATTCGATGCGTCAAAAAATATATGAATTGTTTTTCTTTTCCAGACCATAGCAACACAATTAAAATTTATATTTCTGAAATTTTTTCTGTTCACTGATCGCAATTTAAGCAACATGTAATTTGGTCCAACATTTCCGTGAGGCTCGTATATTGCATTATGGTAATGTAAGCTAAATTACTGAATAAGATTTTGCTTATCAAGTTTCTGAGAACTACGAATCAACCATAATAAAACGAAACAAGATCATCGTTATACGACTGTTATTTTAACATAAAGATCGTTATCAGGAGACGCGGTAGTGTCTCCGGCCATGTTAAAAAAAAATATACAGATTATGACTAATTGTTTCATAATCATTTCTTTTTTAAAGATAAGGAATATGAGCTTCTCGAGAAGTATAAAGTCAGTTACTTAAATAAGTTTGATTTTATTTTAACATGATTGAATTGTAAAAAATTTTATTTCGTTGAAAAAGATTTTGGAAGATGTTTTATTTCGCAAAACATAATTACATTGTAGGAGATTGTACTGTTCTATTTAATCAAAAATATTAAATGAAGAAAGTTACAATTAATAGTCATGTAAAACAAATATTTAGTATTTCTGAGTAAAAGTTAAATAGATATAAAACATAATTTCGTAATATTTTATTTATCTTATTTTTTTTGAATCTTCTGAATCTTATAAATTAGTATTGAGTTCTTTGTTAAGAATAGACAAAAAAATACAATTATAAATGTTTGATTTCTAAAGGTGTAGAGATGTGCTTCCTTGTCCATTTAGATAAATGCAATACGTTTTGCTTTATAATCGAGGTCAAGAAGTATTAAATGGACTACCATTGAGTTCTTACTTTTCATTATTATCATTAGAAGAGAGCTCGAAGACGTCTTTTCAATAGTCGAGTTTCTATAATTAGAAACTAACCGATACTTTGCAGCTTATTTTCCGGGAACAATTTTGTTTCAAGGATATACATATTTAAAAATAACCAAAATATCAATTCTTTTCTTTAAAAAAAATAGATTTTTTACTATATTTTGAGCTATATAAAATGATATTTTAATCTAGATATTAAAAAGAAATATCAAAAATAAAGTGTTTAAAAATGTATAGTTTTCTCATATGAATGATGAAAACCCAATAAACACCAACAGTAACATAATATCAATGTTATGTTACTGTTAGTTGGCGTTTACTAGGAAGTGGCTAATTGAAAAACAATTTAAAAAATTATTTTAAAATTTTATTCGATCTGTATCCTTTATTTGAAATAGATAAAGAAAAAGAAGATAAATGAGGGATGTAAAGGATATAAAGTTGCACAGTATTAAACTTTTGAAACATTCTCTTGTAAAATTGTTTTTTAATTCGTATGTACAAAATACTTTTTTCTTAAAAAATACATTAAATTAACTTTGTATTTCCTTTTTCATATCTTGAAAAATGCAGAGGTATGGTTTGATAAATCGGTTTTAAAGAGTTACAATTTTATTCGAAATTGTAAGTTTTTTGTTTATATATAAGTGTATATTAGTTTATTAAAAAAATGTAATTAAAATTGTCATATTTATATATAAACATAATAAAAACCTAATTAAGCTAAGGTTGTCAAATATCTCCCTTCCGCTTTTTTGCTCTTTATTCAATGCTTTATAAAAAGTGTTACAGTGATCGGATTTAGTTCAAATATGCGCCGTTTTGTTCGATAATCTGTTTCCATCTAGACGGCAACTTCATAATACCCCCCTCGTAGAAGCCCCCCTCCTTACTTGCGAAGAACTCGGACAGCCACTTTTCACAATCCTGTATTGAGTTCAACTTTACACCACCAAGGGCGTTCGCCATGGACAAGAACAGGTGGTAATCACTTGGCGCTATATCCGGGCTATATGGTGGATGCGATAAAACCTCCCATCCGAGCTCCCGTAGCTTCTGACGAGTCATCAACGAAGTGTGTGGTCTGGCGTTGTCCTGGTGGAACACTACACCCCTCCTGTTGGCCAATTCTGGACGCTTCTGGTCGATCGCCTGCTTCAAGCGGTCCAGTTGTTCGCAGTAGATGGTAGAATTAAGCGTCTGGCCATATGGGAGCAGCTCATAGTGGATTATACCCTTCCAATCCCACCAAACACACAGCAAAACCTTCCTGGCCGTCAATCCCGGCTTGGCCACTGTTTGGGACGATTCACCGGCCTTCGACCACGACCGTTTTCGCTTGATATTGTCGTATGTGATCCATTTTTCGTCGCCAGTCACCATCCGCTTCAAAAATGGGTCGAGTTCGTTGCGTTTCAGCAGCATATCGCAGGCGTTGATTCGGTCCAGAAGGTTTTTTTGCGTCAAATCATGCGGCACCCAAACATCAAGCTTTTTTTTGTATCCAGCCTTCTGCAGATGGTTTAAAATGGTTTGGTGACTAACTCCCATCTCCCGGGCGATGTCACGAGATGCCACATGCCGGTCTAACTCGATGTTTTCTATGATTTCATCGGTATTCGTCGTCACAGGTCTTCCGCCGGCTGGCTTATCCATGGTTTCGTTTTCACCGGCTCTGAATCGTCGAAACCATTCCTCCGCGGTTCGAAGTGATAGAGTACCATTCCCCAAAACACCATTAATCTCACGGAACGTTTCTCTAGCGGATTTGCCTTTAACGAAGGAAAACTTTAAAATAGCGCGAATTTCGGCGTTAGTGAACTCCATGTTTACACGTCTATAACTGTTGAACGCAATATCCAAACTAATCATGCATAGCGTCGTTTTGTAGGTTATGTCAAGACCTTTGAAATGGTGTATAGTATTGCCAGATACGACCTCTGTAGCGCTTTGTACATAGCCGCGAAATTCAAAAGACAAAAAAAGCGGAAGGGAGATATTTGACAACCATTACAAAATACATCAATTTTTTATATAATTATATATAATTACATATGAAACATTTTCTCTCGGGAATGCATAAATTATTTTATTTAAAAGCTTATATTATAGATAAGTTTGAATATTTAAAAAATATATATAAAATATGTGTACATAAGACTCTCACTTCTTAAAATCATAAATATAACCTACATTCAGGCTAATAAGAGTCAACGCGAGCGAAGGTGCGTAATAATTTCTCAATAAAATAAATTTGTCAATCCATGTGATGTGTTGGAATCAACTTTATTTGAATGTTCCGATTCTCTTTGGAATCTTCATCAGCAATCATCTCACAACTATATTAAATTTCGCGAACATTCGATATAGAGTCACTCGCAGGTTACCAGCTTCTAATTATGTAACTTATGATTTGCTGTAATATTAACATACTATCCAAAGTTTCAAGATGAGATTTAGCGTTCGAATAGATAACACTACAGTTCTGGTAACCTGCGAGTGACTCTATATCGAATGTTCGCGAAATCTAATATAGTTGTGAGATGATTACTGATGAAGATTCTAAAGAGAATCGAAACATTCAAGAAACATTCGAATAAAGTTGATTCCACCACATCACATGGATTGACAAATTTATTTTATTGAGAAATTATTACGCATCTCCGCTCGCGTTGACTCTTATTAGTCTGACTATAGGTTATATTTGTGATTTAAATATTTAGCTGTTTATATAAATATCAAGCTTAAATATCAAATTTAAATATCAGTTGTTATTTACGATTAATAATTAATGGTTTTTATTTTATGTATATGTTAAGATATATTGCATAAATATACATATATTTTGATTCTTAAAAAAATAGTGTGTTACGTTTAATATCGAATGCAATAGTGTTCCTTTATGTGTGTATACAGCTTTGTCATGGGCAACCCTACTTGATAGATGTCCACAAAACAACGTCGTAAAACGCGTCAGCGCGTAATTGAATTGCACCGTTTGACCAGACGCTTTGATCTTCCTCTACGAATTGAATCCGCGGTTAATACAATTAACCTACATTATAGGAAGTACTTGCGTACGAGAATCAGCTTTTCTGTACATGCGACTGCAAATACTTCGCACAGCATGTTTTGACTAAAGCTATTGTATTACATATTTGAGATATTGTTTATCTATATGTGCTTAAAAATTCAAATGATCCCTTAAGAAAATATATTTAATACTTGTTGTTTAACATTTATACCTAGAAAAGTACTTACTTGAGAAAGTACATACTAAAATATAACGTAATACAATAATACTTCACATATATTTATATATATTTCTAATTCATATATATTTCACATATATTTATATATATCGAAGATTCATAAGGATGACTTTCACTAAACTTCGATTAATTTAATCAGTGATTGACTCATCAAGTAATACCTATTTTGTTAATATGCATAGAATTATTAATTTTTGGTTGTTTAACATGCAAAAATATTAGATCAAGCCGACAAATTATATAAACAGGAATTTTGTTTTAAGTGATTCTGCCGATTGCATTATTCGCTGATTAAGTTAATCGGAAGTTGATTGAAGTTGCCTTACAATGGAAGTTTTTGATATTTTTTGTGAACGAGTAAAGAGTCGATGCTGTTCGGAATGCAGTTTTAGTTATCCTACCTTATAATTTAATTATTTTAATTTAATTTATATATACGTTGCTAATTATTCATATTTATTCTACATAGGTAAAATTGGACTTTTTTACCTGATATTCTATGGTGTTCTGGCGGCGCTCGTTGCCATTTGTTTTTGGGGATTCTTTCAAACACTCGATCCAAGGATACCGAGGTGGCAACTCGAAAGGTCTATTATTGGAACAAATCCAGGTAAATTACACTAGTTTACAAAAAAATTTTTTTTTAATTACTTTGAACCAAATAAGGCATTTCTTATAAATTTTTAAATGGTAAAAACGCGCGCAATGTCGCAAGTTAAATTGCATCAATGTATAATGTCAGGTTGCCAAAATAATTGAGATTTAATGTACAAAAAATGGTTTTTTACGATATTTGAAATTTTTTAATAAAAAAGGTTAACGTTATCTTGAAATTTTGATTAGCATTAATTATTTTGGAATGATACATTAGTGAAATTTGATTTATAATATCGTTTTTAACATTCAAAAATTTATAAGAAATATCTGGTTCAAAAAAGTATTATCTTTTATTAACAGTAGATCGATATGTATAAATGGTTAAGAGATCTCTCTATTCTTTTAGATATTGAATAGCTGTCGTAACTATTTTTAATTATTTATAGAACATTATTTATGTAGTCTGTATTTTTTAGTATAAAATAATAAAACTAGCATAAAAAGTATAAAATATAAAAATTTAAATATGGGAATATGTGGCAATTCTTAAAGGAAACGAAATTATGCTTTATATATACAGGATTGGGATTTAGACCAATGCCACCGACAGAGAATGTGGAGAGTACTTTGATTTGGTACAAAGGCACCGACAACGAAAACTTCAAACACTGGGTTGATTCACTACAAAATTTCTTAAAAGGTAATCATCCATAATAAATAAGAAATTCATCTATCATTCAGGATAGGATATCGAATTCTATCCTAAATGAATTATAAATGCCCATCATCTTACACCTACATACTTCCGTTATTCTTTCCTAATTAATTTCTATAATTAATTTTTTAATTGCAAAATATAATTGTCGATTATAATTTTCGTATACTATTTCAGATTATATAACCCCTGGGTCTGTTCTTGGTCTTGGCGCTAACATTAACAAATGCGATTATAATCAGCCGCCGCCACCTGGAAAAGTTTGTGATGTTGATGTGAAAAATTGGTATCCTTGCACTAAGGAGAACAGATATAACTACCATAAATCCGCTCCTTGCATTTTCCTTAAGCTAAACAAAGTACGTGCATCATAATATAGAATAACCTGGTAATTTGTATAACAAGATGTTTATTGGCAAATATTATTGTCAACAACTAACTTTTAAACATCTTCAATAACCAATATCAACTAAAATCAATATTATACATTTGATGAAAATCAATATATAATATTTTTTGTATCTTTTTGTTTATCAGATTTATGGCTGGAGACCAGACTTTTACAACGATACTGAATATTTACCAGAAAAGATGCCAGTTGATCTCAAAGAACACATCGCTAGTCTGAAAGGGAATAATTCCTTACAGCTCAATACAATCTGGGTATCCTGCGAAGGTGAAAATCCTGCTGATCAGGAAAATATTGGACCAATTAATTATTTGCCACGGCGCGGTTTCCCTGGTTATTTTTATCCTTATGAAAATTCTGAAGGTTACCTGAGCCCACTAGTTGCAGTGCACTTTGTCAGACCACGAAGTAAGTACAATATGTGCATATTGTAAATATAATGCTGAAACGATTGGGAAGTGCTTAAATTAAATAACTATCATTTTATAATGAACAAAATGAAGTAAATTAATAACAAAATGAATTGAATACTATACTGCGTATTAATTAAGAACAAAATTATTGTTTTTACTAGCATACAATGCAAGAAGATTATATATGGCTGCATCTCTATTATTCACTTTATATAAATCCGTTTTCAAATTTTCTTTAAAGTTTTGTTGATTTCAAAATAATCAGAAGGAAAGTCATAAATTTTTATGGTATGTGCTACTAAAAATAACGAGTTGCTCCTGTAGAGTGTTTAATTCATTTTATTCTATTTATTTATGATAAGATCACTGCTATTTTGTTTCAGCAGTTTAGCAATTATTATTATACTAAAAATAGTATACTTATAGAGTAATGAAAAAATAAAAACGCATAAACTAAATTACATTTATCTTTCATTTTCAGCTGGAATTTTGATAAACGTCGAATGCAAAGCGTGGGCAAAAAATATTAAGCACAGTCGTAACGATAAAATTGGTGCGGTCCATTTTGAGCTGATGATAGATTAACGAAATCTAAAAACAGCCTTCGGCACCCTATGCAAGTCTCTTAAAGTAACACGAGTGTCTTCGAGACATTAGAGATAGCCATTAGGCACCTTCATCTTCCAAATAATAAAAATATGAGCAAATATTTTTTCGAAGTTGACGACATGCCGCCCCGATTGTCTGAATGACATTAATTAAGTACAAAACAAAGGAGTTCTTACAATAGACATTCCCGAAACTTTAAATGGTGGATTATGAAAATAAATTTTGAGAAATTGCATATGTATATGCCGAATGAAGATATATCAGCGAGAATAACGACTAAGAAGGTGGACATTAATATTAAGAATTAGGGTTATTATTGAGAATATCACTTTTTAATCAACTTTTTCCTTTCACATTAAATCTGGTGTTATAGATTTAATGTTTCGATAATTTATTCATAATCATAAATTTATTTAAAAAGAATTTTTAGAGAGTATATTTAACACGCGTAAAAGACTTTTTATTCTTATAATTAAACGATCATGTCATATGTCATTTTAGGTTTGTCAATTAAATTAGTAATTATTTATCTCCCAAGAATTCTAAGAATGTAATAGTTTTATCATTCGTGACGTTCATAAAATTGTCTTTCTTGCGTGAAAAAATTAATGTTAGTATTCCAAATATTAGTATTGCTAATTTTGACTACAATTTGTGTCTGTAATATATTATTTTATAATGCCGTTATTCTCGTTGATATTGGCTGCATATTTGCAGATGAAAGAAATTTTTTTATGAATTTAATATGCCTCTTTGTAAATGAAAATTGGAAAGAAATGAAAGAATGGAACAATGGAATCTCAAAGAATTATAATTCTCTATCTCTGGTGAAAAAATTTTTATCACCATTTAAAAAATATCTCATAATATATGTTTAAGAACTTGTCATATTTTAAGTTTATAAAAATTTCTGAAAAATGCCTTAAATTTTTTTAGATTTTATAAATTTTTTTCAGAAATTTTTAACTATAGAACAAAATTATAGAATAAAAAAAATCTTAAAATATTTCAGAATATTCACATATTATATATAAAATATTTCAAAAAAAATGTAGATTTCTTCAATATTTCTCGTATTTTAATTTGTATAAAATATCTGACAAACTGTCTAAAAAATTCCGAAATCGTACAGGAATTTTAAAAAATTCTGATACGGAATTCTAAAAAATTATATAAAGAATTCTAAAAGAATTTTCGCCAGGGATGTGTGCCTTCATTTGCTCATAAGCGCGAATTTATTTCGCCTTTGTGCAATTGAAAATTGAGAACGAATGAAAGAGCAGAATAATTAAATCTTAAAGAATTACAATTATTTATGCGTGCCTTCCTTTGCTCATAAGCGCAATTTATACATATACGTATAAAAACCGACCAACATAATAGCATATAAAAGAATCTCATTTGGAATTATTTAATATACTCATATACATATATACATATATACATATATATAATATTAGCTGGATAGATTTTTTTATAATCAGGCGAGCAACTTTGAAGACTTTTTTAATATTCAAATGACACTATAGAAATTAATACGTTCTCAGGTAATATTATATTTTTTACCTTATTGGAACGCGTCAGTAATTTTGTGAAGTAGAAATTAAGGATCGCGAAATAGATAGTAACCGTATAAATATTTCTTACAAATAAGGAATTTAAAACAAATTTGGCAAATATATATCAAACACTATAATATTTAAAATATTTAATCGTAGTATCTGTGTAAATATTAAAAAATCTGATAAAATGCAGATTTAAAACATTTTTATGTAATTTAATAAATTGAAGCTATATCGTACGCCTATATTGCATATAATAAAAAACAGATTTTCAATAATAAAATATAATATAAAAATATAAATTAAAACAAGCAAAAATTTTGATATACCCCATTTTTTATTTTTATTTCTTTAATTAAATTTTAATGAAATTTCGACTTTAAAATATTGTTTATATGTGTTGTAAAAATTATTTTAGAAATAAGATAATTTTCTTTTCTTTAAAGAAAAGGAGAGAAATAGTGTTCATAGATTCGAAATATATAGAAATAAATATAATGGCTTGACTCAAAGAAAATGTTAGGTCAGCGTAATGATTAAATGACTTATGCTTAATGGTAGGTTTAATGACAAAAGGTATAAATACTAGTTTAATCGATATTAAGATATTTATAGGTATCAATTTGTTTTTTATTATGTAATTGCGATTTATTTGCGATTAAATCTATACGTGGAAATATTTTTAAGAAATGGCAGCTAATAAATTTTAGCTTTTTCTCTCGAAATCCATACAATACAACGGACAATTTATGTATTACATAAAGTAAGAAATTGTAATTATTTGAGCACAATTTTTAATTAATAACAAAAGAAAATTAAAAAATTCTTTTTTGATTCATTCCTTTATTAAAGGCTGTTTAATTATTATTAAATTGTATAAGTGAAAATAATAGCCGTGGTCAGATTGACACTCGCAACGCTTTTGGAATTATTTTTCATACTTTTATTAAGATTAAATAAGGATAAATGATACTCACGAGCATGAAAAACGTGAATCGAACTGCGACTAATATATCTGATGTTGCGAAAATTAATCGGAAAGTAAAGTTCTCAAAATTATAAAAGTCATATTTATTACATAGCACATAATAACATCAACTATAGAATTGAATTTTTTACCCTACGTTAACATAAATACATCTTATATAATAAAATGCGAAATATATCGCAATATATTGATTACTCAAACTTTCTCATCGTTTTGCCATATTTTATTTTCAATCGGTTTAGCTGTGGTACATAAAAATATTTGTTTTTTATTATTCTTGACAAATAAAATAGAAATCCACTATTTATACGTTTCTATACTATATATAATAGGTACATATGAAAATTTAATATTAATGCTAAAAAGTTTTGTGACAAAACGGAAGAAAAAAAATGTTAAAAACAATGATTTGTCATATTGTCAAACAGATATCATTGATGTGCGTAATCCCAAAATCCTCATTCATGTAAGAAGGATATATAAATATCGCTGACGTGGGACAATATATGTGAACCTAATGTTTTTAATAGATTACCGCTTTTAAAACTTAGATAATTTATTGAATATTGCAAATGTCCGTAATATATATAAGAACATTATTCTTGGACAATTTACTTATACAATCTATAACATACAGAATAGACTTATACAGAGGAGCCAAGGAGTAAGGATAATAAATTAACATCAGCATATAATTGCAACGAATAAATTAACGATTACACAATGCTCGCACTTATTTAAAAAGACGTTTGTACTTGTACGTCGAGTTATTTTTCCATCATTGTCGTTTATTTAAAAAATAATTATTATAGAACGCGACATTATTTCATTCTGTACAATTTATATTATTACACCTACACCTCGATAAGTACCAGGATGCTTTGCAAGCAAATTATTTATATCGACAATTCAAGCATATCTAGGCATAGCTTATTTAAGGGGTATGGCCACCCTAGAATTTTCAAAAAATCGAAAATTTTTTTGCTTTTTCATACTTTATCATCACAAAAATAAGTAGCAATTGAATTTATAACGAACAAAATGAGCGCAAGCTGAGCGTTTGCTGAGCGCTATGACCGCTTGCATATAACGCAAGCTGAGCGCTTGAACTTTAAACGCGTTTTTCTTAAAACAACATTTTTCAAATCAGCATGACAAGTAACTTCAATAATTTCTATCCGAATGGGTTCAAATTTTAACTGCAACTTCTTAGACGTATTTCGCAGAGAAGTACGTAGGGATTTTTCGATATATAAAAAACTTTTTATTTTATGAATAGTTTTTAAACAAAATTTTTAGCAAAAAATGCGAGCGTGATTTCAAGTGCCCGTTATTCTTGAAAATATCAATATTTTTACAAACCCCTACGTACTTCTTTAGGTATTTTATTGTACATTTAAAAAAAAATTTTTTTTGCTGTAGGTCAAAATTTATGAATGCTAAATGTCATGTCCCGGAGTACCTCCATAAAAACCGTGCTAGATTTTGTCATCGGTAGCGCCGCCATTTTGGATGCAAAAAATACAAAAAAAATTTTTTAGTGCACTTCAATGTGTGTATGCACTAACCAGTGCTTTAATTAGATTTTATATTAAATTATTTTTTAAACTAAACAAAATTTTTAAACTTATTGCTGTTTATGCTCGCTAGGGTGGCCATACCCCTTAATTCTAAGAGTGATACGTACAAATAATTCAAGATAATAGGACAGTAAGAGGTATATAGGATACGCCAAAAATAATTATATAATTTGCATGTTTCACTTTCAAAATAATATTTTAATGCGAAAATTAGTTATATTTTTTATGATCTATTGTCAACTTTTTTAAAAATGCGTGTTTAATATTTTTTGATATTGTGTGTGTATAGATCTTCAAATACTAAACAAAATTATTAAAACTCTTTGATGAAAAATTTTCTTATAACTTTTCATATAGTTTTTCAGTATTTCTATATAAATGTCAGAATTTTTCAGAATTTCTGTAATTTTATAATTCTTTAGACAATTTCTCAGATCTTTTATACAAGTTATAACACTTTTTAAAAGAACTAAAAAAATCTTTTCTAAAATTTTTTATATGCACGTATGAATTCTGAAGTATTATAAAGTTTTAAATTCATCATTTCTGAAGAAAGTTTATAAAATTTGAAGAAATTTAAAGTATTTCTAAAAATTTTTATAAATTTAAAGTATGAGTAATTCTTAAAAATATGAGATATCATAAGAATTTTTTTCATCAAGAATATGAAAACTTTTATTTATATTATGTGAAAGAATAAATAATCATACCTTTTTAAAAGAACTTTTAAATTTCACTGTAACTGTCGAAATAATCGCATTGAGATCAGTGTAATAATAAAATAGTATAAGAGAGAATTAATGAATGTTTGACGAACGATTGCTGTATAATTAATAGTTCATACATTGTTATAAAATAATATAAAATATAATTTTTTCAATAAAAATTGTATATTAAAAATTATCATCATTGTCAAAAATAACAGTGTGTTATAACATTACCGATTTATCAGTTTTTATTTTTAAAAAATGATTGAATAAAAATACATTTTGCTTTTATATTTTTGTTATAAAATGTCTAATAAAAAATGAATATTAAATTTACAGCATAATAAATTAACAAAGAATATTTATTGCTATAAAGATCGTTATTTTATGTATAATATATGTATTGTAAAGAAATCTGAGCATGGTTTTAAAGTTGTGGTAATTGGAAGGCGAATAGATCAATGTGTTTGTGTACGCTCTTTAGAATATGTTAGAGTAGGTTAAATTAGATTAAGCTAGATAAAGTTAAGTTTAAATTAAGATTCTTATTATTTACATTTAAATTAAGTTTTTCTATGTGATATAATACAAAATTGTAAATGGCGTTTATGATTTTTAGGGAAACAATAAATTTACATCTGTGTCTCTCAGTAATGTAACTTAAACTTTATAACAATATTTTTTATGAATCTCAATGCAATTATTTTTGACAAAGTTACAGTTTAAAAAAAAATTTTTTTTTAAGAGAAGAACTGATTCTTTAATTTATTACGTCGTATAGTTCGTTCATAGAATATTTTTTTACATTTCTAAATCCCCTTTTCCTGAAACATTTAAATTTAAATTTAGCTTTATTCTAGCTTGAATTTCTTAAAGTTTTAAATTTTTTAGGGAGCCAAAGATAATAAATATTAAAAAAATTAATTTATAGTAAAATTTTAGATTTTCAGTATACGCAATTTGTTCAATTTTTAATTAGTAATAAGTTTTTAATACTAAAAATGATATACAATGATTGATATGAATGACGCTATGAATTTGAAACGTTTTCGTTGAACGAAAGTCATATTCTATATATCTCCCACGATTAGTATCTTGTTTGTACGTACCTGTAAATCAACAAAAGGCATTTTTTTGTTAAAGCAAAAAAAATTTTCTAAGATTAAAAATTCAAACTAGTGGCTCGATAAGCAAGAATTCCTATTGATTAATTACGTATGTGAGCAATATCTTTAAAAGATAACAAATTTATTAACCTACTGTTTTTTTTTTAGGCACGAGTGATTGTCTGTCGTCGTGATCGAAGTACTATTTATCGTACATTCGGATCTTTTGTTCACAGTTTCTTATTCGAAAAATATGATAAAACTATGAAAGGGACGCGTCGAGGACGATCTCCACGACTGTAACGTACAATCATTCGTCGACCATCAGTTCAAAGTGTACTGCACCCTTCTTTTCGGATCTAATTGAACTGTATTCGATATTCTTCGCCCATGCCCGGCATTCTACGTTGATGATCTGGTTTCCTACAAAAAAAAAGTTCGATTTAAAATGAAACTTTTCGTGGAGTACTCTTGTATCCGTAGTAGCATAATTTATTGGCGTAATATTGGCCTAATATATCCCTAATGCATGTCAATATTCAACGAACATCTCGCCAATGTGCTACTCGGAATGTATTTTAAATTTTTGCATAGGCAAATTCAGAATATTTTATTAAATGAAGTTTTTTATTACATAAGTTTTAATGAAATTATAACTTTGAATACGCGTAATATAATGCAGCATTGAGCAGTCTATTCTTTGTTTATCGAGTTTAAGACACGACCTAATGATTTTCAAATACATAGTAAGGTCTTGTAATTGTTTTGCATTTTACCTTATTTTTAAAATCATTTATATTTACAAATACGCGACATACTAGATAATATTCATCATTATAATAAAATACATTTTATGCATTTTTTATTTCCAAAAATGCATAAAATGGTTTATTTTTAACGTCCTTTAAATAATCCTTTAAATAAATATATAATTTTAATAATTCATTAAATTATAACAATGTATAATGTTTTATTTTACTTTGCTTAATAATAAAGATCACGGTTAAATCAATCAGAGATAAAAGTACACTACGGCATAATGTATAAAATAATATGTGAAATCTTTAATATTATCTAAAATATTGTTACAATTTTCACATACGTTATTTTAGATATTTAAAAAAATGTACGATTTACGAAAGATTATTAAAACAGGACGAAATTAAACTACGATGTAGCTTTAAGTGAGCATACAGGCCGATGACACCTTTCGACAACCGATACGTGCTGCAACACACCGGCTTTTACCGGTTTCATCTGGAGTGCGTCATTTGCTTGCGAGTCACATGAACCAGTCGGTGTTGGTAGTTTCAATAAAAAAATTGTTTATCCATACACAATACGTGTTTAACTTGCATATCACGTTGGAAATCAGAAAAAAAACTATATTGTGAAAGATTGTGATAAATTTAACTATTGCTTGATACATTCGGAAATATTTGAATGCTACAAAAACGAAATTTTTTTAAAAAGCCAGAAGTATTAACGAATTTGTTTTATAATATAATATTATAATATTATTATATAAAATATATTATACGAAATATAATACAATACTTTATACGATAGTTTATACGAAAATTTAAAGTTGATTTGAGATTTTTTGCATTTTGTAATCTTTTGAAATAAACAATTCCGTTTTTCATTCTTGTCTAGAAGATGTCTTGATTAGAAGATATTTGATATTAATTAGTATTAACTTACTTGTTGGTCGAACAAAATGAACGGCGACAACTGGACTTAAGTATCCGGGAATATTTTCATATGGATAATAGAATCCTGGAAAACCGTGTCCCTTAGGATAATAATTCATTTCGCCGATATTTTCTCGATCGTGAGGATTTTCTCCTTTACAAGATACCCATACGGTATTTAGCTGCAATATGAGAAAGATATGAATTGTATATTATGTGAGATTTTGATGTCACAATTTTATTTAAAATTCTACGAAAAAATCCTCAAAATAATACGATTGTAAATAACAATTAATTAAATTTTTCGTTCAAATTTTCAAGTTTTTTGGAGATCCTATAAATTTTGTGAACAGCATATTAAAGAAACATAATATTTTTAGATAATATTCTTTAAAAAAATTATTATTAAATATATGCTATATATTTATATTATATATATATATATATATACTAAAACTTTTTTTATTAAAACTGAATTTTATTTTAAATTAATCTAATTACACTATGCCTATCAAGAGAAGGTATTCTCTATTATTTTTATGCCATATATTACGCATAAACATCTGCTATTATGTGACGTTTAAAACATATTTTATACGAATACCTATAGTATAATATCTATTAAATACATATAACATTTCGTATAACAAGAGCTGTGTTATCGCAACATTAGTAAAGAACGAAAAAATTGAACAAAAGATAATAATGATTTTTATAATTTGTAGTTCTATGTATTCGTAGATCGAACGTATCTCATAAGTATACACATACAGACAAAATATATACAATTAACAAAGGTAATAACCTATATTCTTGATTGGCTGTTAAATAAACAGATAGTACGAAGACTAATCAATAATGAAGATAAAAATAAGTTGTATCCTCATTGAATATTCTTGTTATACTTTTCTTATTATAATTTTCCATTCTATTGCCAAGTTCAAAAAATAATTTCAAATAATCCTTTCTTTATTTTAATTTCTGTTTCTTCATTTTTAAGTTTTAAATATAAAATTAAATTAGCGTTGAGAGAAACGCTAAGAAAATTCATAGACTAATGCACCAATACGAGTTGCGAATCTAAATGATGAATTTTCTTTCCGATCTTCGTTCGATCCAGATTTAGTTTATCGACTAATATAATTGACTGACCGACTAACTAACCCATGAAGCGTCGACTGATTTTATATATTTGACTAAGCTCTCTGGCATATCGGGCGGCAAATTCTGAGTACTGTTATAATACTCAGGAATCCATCCGTATATCTGAAAAATAATGTTTTGAAAAGTTTTAAAAGAAATCTTATACAGGGTAGCCTACATAAAGTGTTATAAGCTATTATCTCTATTAAACGAATTTGTATATGTAATGTTGTAACAATCAAAGTGTAGATATAAGATATATGATATTTCATTGGATATAAGTAAGCATGATAAAATTTTCACATTAAAAAAGCTTAATAATTTCTTAATATTAAAAAAAATCTTTTTCTACATAATTCTTCTTAAGCCTACGATACACGATACTTGTTTTCCAGCTAGCAATCCAACAGAAAAACAAATACCGTGTGCTGCAGGTTTTAGATACGGTTATTGTTAGATTGCTTATCTTAATCACATACAAAAATATTCTGAATATATTATACGGATTCTGCAGACGTTGCAATATTTTTAGGCTGTCTCTGTGATAATTTGGACTTATAGTATATGAAATATGAATTCTCATAAAATTTTATGAACATAATTTTTTATGAATAAATTTATAGATAAATTAAAAGTAGATGTGTGCGAGGACCTTAAAATATCGAGAACCCGATGATCGTGACAGGTCGGGAAGATATCGGGTCGAGTCGGGTCGGGTCTCGAAAATTTCGAGATTCTCGAAGTATCAGGATTCTCGAAAATGTTCGGGATTCTCGAAAATGTTCGGGATTCTCGACAGAGTCGAGATTCCCGAAAATGTCCGGGATTTCCCGGGAGGGAGTTGAGATTCTCGATAAAGTCGAGATTCTCAAAAGAATTTATATTCCTAAAAATTTCGACAACCCGATTGCTACTTAGAGCTTAGAGTCACTTTAACGAATAATGAAAACTTAACGACAGATTCTATATTTTGATGGTTACCATTACAAAAACAATTACAAAATTTTTATTAAAACGAGTCTCGAAACGATAATCTTTTCAGGAAAAGCGATAGGTTCGAGAATATTGAATCCATCGAGAATATTGAATTCATCGAAAATCTTGATTCTTTCTGACTCTGACAGAAATCCTAACTCTAGCATCGAGAATCCCGAAAGCTTCGGGAACCCGACCCGATCCAGACAAAAATTTCCGTTCCGACCCGATCTATTCGGATTCTCTCACACACCTTTAACTAAAAGTAATCATAATGTTTATAAATGTTTCAAGATAATGAATTATTGATATTCCTGAATATTTGGTTTATTTACGATAATTAAGAAAATATCTTATAAAAAATGGATAAATTAAGGTACGTTTCATTCCAATCTTATATGATATGATTTAACAAAAGATTTTATGCGTGTATTGCCGCCTTACCCTGTTAAGTTTAATGAAAACGCAAGGTGCCGAATTATTGAAACCGTATTGTTGATTCGGAGAACATGGTCCCCAATTGTTTACATCGACTGCACATACGTTACCAGGCTTTGCTGGCTTGTTATAACTGCAGATTTGTTGATTTCTAAATCCACCATTTGGCAAAAGTGATGAATTGATGTAGTCTATTTAAGTAAATAATAGAAACACGAATTATGATTAAATTATAACATAAAAGAATGAAAATTTGTTTTAACGATGGCAGAGAAACGTGAAAAGAAGTTTTTTTAATATATAAAATGGAGAAATGTATTAAAATGATATTTATATATTTATAAATGATATATATTTATAAACGATATATATTTATAATTGATATTTATGTATTCTAAATTATATAACAGTATTGTACGAAAATCAAAGGAAAATTCGAGAATTTAATTTAAATTTGAATTTAACAAAATTGGAAAAATATTAATCATATTTCTATTGCAATAAGAATTAGCTCTTTTGGATGTTTAATTAATATCTTTGTAATAATTTTTTTAAATGCATTACTAATAATCAGTATTTCATACATATATATAAATGACACTAATGAATTAACAACAATGCCATTATTTAAAATAAATCAATAAATTCCATATTACTCACTTTCCAAAAATTTATCCAAGCGTTGCGTCCATTTTTGTATATCAGTCGCATTTGATGCGCTATACCAAATAAGTGATCTCTCGTCGGGATTATCCGAAATCGGTCGGAATCCCAACCCTGATGATTGCATTGACAAACGCAATCAAAAAATTCAAACGAGTTAATTCAAGCGTGTATCGTAAATAATTATTTCTATCAAATAACATAATTTTTAAAAATATATTGTCAAAAAATAATATTAAAAATAAAAAATAATCAGATTGATTTATAATATAACTTTTTAGACATGTCGGAGCGAATAATTACCTGGATTAGTACCTATAATGCTGCTACTTAAGGTCCATTTAGGTTTATCGTCGCTCAACGTGGCAAGCATGCCTTTCATGCAAATGCTGAAGAGTATCGTGAGCCCAGCGTAGAAGAAAGTGTAGAAGATAAGAGTTACGCCTGAAGGAATACAAAACCGTCAGAGAAGATTATTATCGTCTTTTACAAGTTTCCTTGTATTCTGTACGTTAAGAAAAACATTTATAGTTAAGTTCTATTACGTAAAAATGTATAATGAACTAAACTAAACAAACGATAAATCAACGGATTAACATAAAAAATCATTCAAAATGATAGATTTTTAAAGTTTAACAATCTTTTGATGTATTAAAAAAATTGACACGATATGCAAAGAACATGAAATTCTTCCATTCAAGAATTGTTAATTTTGATACATTTTCATAATTTTATGAGAAAAAAGAGAGAGGAATAAGAGTTATCAGTTATTTATACTTTCGTCGTTGATGTATTCGAGCGCTGTTGCGTAATCCAAATATTCATCGCGCGCGAATATGAGTGTGTGCCCAAAAACCATGTGAGAGTAACTAACATATAAACCCGTTCTCTTTCCCACAGATTTTTTTCCCTGTAGACAGATCTAAACTTGTAGTTTGGCGTCATGACCTGCTTACCTCGGTCACTTATGCAACCACACAGATACGAAAATTTTCATCATTTCGTTGATCGAACAGAAAATATTTAAAGCACAGGGCACTGTGCCAGCACACGCTCTAAATATAGATTCTTTTTCAGAAGCAACGTGGGTCGCAGTGATAGCGGCCAACTGCCGCACCATACTGTTATTAACTCCAGAAAAAATTCAAATATTTTTTGAAGATTAGATCCATAGAATACTTGGACATTTCGGCATTTGAATATTACGTATGTGTTTAAAAATTTATTTATTATTTAGGTAATTTTATATGCATTTGCAAAAAGATATATCTTGAAGAAAAAGATTCGTTTAAATTTGCATGTAATGTCGAATTGTTGAATATTGCTTTTCTCTATATCTACTCTTATCTCCAGTTATCTAGCGTAAAGATGGCTGTATGATAATTTATTCTGAGACATTAGAAAAAGATTGGATGAACATTTAAAATAGTCAATAATGCTGTAACTCACAATAAATCCGCTTTGGAAATTTTAATTTAATTATAATGCATCCAAGTAATACGAGACTTATAAAAGTGTTACTGAGAAAAATAGTTCTGGTTGTATACACAAAAAATACAAATAAAACAAATTCTAATCATATAAATCAAAATTTTAATTATCCTAAATTTTAGTTCTCTTGACTAGGACGTTTGATAAATTTGACTATAAATATCTGATTTGTTATCTTTCGGGTTGAATCAGAATTCTAATTAACATAATAAGATTTTTTCTAGTGTATGAGTATTTTTATTTATCATTAATAGTTCTTCAAAATTTTGTGATAAAGATATAAAGGTTGAGAACATCTAGGAAAAATAAATTTAATGATAACTTTAATGATTATTATTTTTATCTAATAATCATAATTAATTTTACTATTAAAAAACAACAAAATTATTTTGAAGTGTCTCAAAGAGATGGAATGTTCCTAATTGACATTTGATAATGAGTATACGGCATCTATTATTATGTCTCTGAAATTGAGGACTTTCAAACAAATGCTTATCGAGCTGCTCTCCTATCTCCCTCGAGTGTCGACGTAAGCGCTTCAGCTTAGATTTCTTGAATCGTCCGTGATAACTTTTTCATCATGTCATTATTTTCATTTGCATAATGAACAATCGCGCAATGTGATACATTAGAATGACAACATGTGCTACGTGCAAGTACGTCATATTCAAAGTATTCAAACGGCAGTTTTTTGTTATAACGTAACAAATGTATTCTGTCTCAGTTTTAATATCTAGGTGTTGCTTGCTTTTCACAGGAGAATTACTAAATATGCGTTACACGTAGAGACTTTCTAATAAAAGTCTGGACGTGAGAAAGCCACTTTTAATTGATCCGCTATTTTAATCATTTCTGTGAAAGAGAAAGAGAGAAAGAAATAGAAAATAGATAGAATAGAACGAGAAAGAAAAAGAAATAATAAATGTATACCCTTTTCTTTCGCAATTTTTTGTTAAAATCTACCTTGCATACAAAACTGCGACTTGTGTCCAGACTCTTATTAGACAGTCTCTCTATAGTTGCACATAATGCAGCAATAGAAGTAGTTTACTTAGATACTATCAGTTATTAATTTTTTAATACCTTTTAATAAATGTATCAAACTATAATTAAGTATTTTATAACACGCTAAAATATACGACAAATCGTGTGGATTAAAATTATAATATAACAAACTTCGATAAAATTTATCAGCGTCTCTTTAGAAATTTGTTATTTTCAAAAATAAAGTTTTACAGTCACATTTATATGATCTTTAAAATATATATGTACTCTACGCTCTTCTATTTTAATCAATTTTATTTTGAAAATATTGTATACATAAAACACTTATTTAAATAGAAGTTTACAAATATACAAAAAATATTAAATTATAATAACAATAAATATTGCAGGTTTTTAAATAAACATTGAAAGAGAAGAGTTAAACTAGATCTCTCTATTCTAAGTATGCTAGTCTTCTTCCTTTGTTAATTCTTTTCCTAACGTAATCATGATTCTATAGAACGGACCGGTTTTAGATGCGTGAAGAAAATGTGGGTCTTTTATTCATTAAGTCGCACCAGAACCATAGCGATATCATCAAACATGTCTGCGCTGTCTGGCTTTGGAGTTTCTGCTTGGCAGATTGAAAGTGAAATTTGCCTGTATAAGATCGGGAATGCGAAATTGGTAAAACATATTTCAGAACAGTACACTCGAGACTGTAAGATAAGGCCTAAAAGCTATAGATGGGATGTACATAGCACGATACGATAATACACGCGACCGCATGTGATCGGGAGTGTTATCATCATCCGGTTGTTGATCTACAACTACACAGTGCTTTCGATTATGATTCTTCACACAGCACATTTATCCGAAGGATGTCCTGAGGACATTCTTAGGACGTAGGCTGACGTAGCCTTTGGACGTCTGCAGAGATATTCCTTGAAAGTGTATGCTGTATGAGTCGCAAGAACCAGGAAATTCGCAAACATCGATATACTTTAAGAAATTACTTCGGAATTTCGGTCAAGCTGAATAAATAACACTCGAATTTTTACTAAAGCAGTTTAAAAAATGTATAAAGAGGAGAATGAAATCGAATTTAAAACGTTTCTATTGTCCGTCATAGAGATAGATGTCTCGAGAGTTTCTACAAATGTTCCATGAGTTTTGTACCGTTGCATTTAAAAGATTTAAGTCGAACTGTAGCTTAAAAGACATTGGCTGAATTTTATTTCAAGATCATTTTAGGTAATGTGTGTCTTAAGATATTAATAGAGCTCTGTGACTAGTTTATGACATCTTAAGATTATATTTAAGACACTCTTAAATATAAGAACTAATTATGAATACCGATCTTAAACAAAATTACGATAAGAGAGCGGAGCAATAAGAAAATTTGTAGTTAAAAATCAGCAGCTCATGCCGTGCTGGTTATTTCTGGGTATTTGCTGACGAAGTACGAATACAAGAAATATTTGCACACGCGAATTCCTTCGAGAGATTCAAAGATTCTTTTTAAATGAGATCTTTGTAAATAGTTCCATGTATAGGACTCTCGATAATTTAAATGCCATAGTACGATTTGTATCGCGTCATGCAGAAATTCAAGAACAAAATTTTATTTCAGCGAAATACCATTTCATTTCTTTTTTGTCGAAAATTCTATCCGATCCTCGTATGCGTAGTCACACGAGAATTTAGCGACACTGAAACCGCGTGACAATTAGATTTGATTAGCGTAAAAATTTACAAACGGAATTGTATGTATATAATATATATCAACGTCATTGTAAGTCGCGGTAAAAAATACAGTAACGCACTTGCTAATTTATCACTCGTCGCATATATATGCGGTATGCAAATTTAAAAAAATCCTTATGAGTCAGATATTCTAATAAAATAATAATTTGACGTACGTTAAACTACTGTTAGTTAAGACTTGCATAATTTATCCATAAATTATCATTTAATTAATAAATATATACAACAATAATATAAAACAATTATATAAAAAAAGTTTATAAAGAAGAATAAATATCTATTGTATTTTATATTCAATATTTTTCTTTCTATCATACCTTAAGATATTGCTACACAGAGAAAAAGGTTTCTTTGGATTTAGTATTCCTATTTGACTAAAATTTGTTTTATTGAAACAACATATGCTTGTACGAAATATTATTTGTTTGAATAAAAATTTTGTTGTTTCATTTGAGAAATCTCTATTGCTTGACAGAAATAACATTATTATTTGAAGTAATATCTTTCAATTAAATAATATATTATTTGGTTAGAATGAATACAAACAATGAAACCAGTTGTTTATTTGAAAATGGCAAAATATATATTCATAGAGGTTAGGTTATTCCATGCAAATAATTACTTTCTTAGAATAGTCATTACATTTTTTGACCGAAAATATGGAAACAATGGCTTATACGTCTAACAACAGAATTAAACGAGCAGTGCTATGTGCTACATTAATTATGTTTGTGCCGTACAGTTGATCACGCGAATACTGAAGATAGATATTATCTGTTCAAACAAATAATGTATTTAAGACAAAGATATACATTGTTTCAAATTCAAACAATCACACTTATTGATTCAAACATTGGTTTGTTTGGACCATTCCAAATAACAAATTTATTTGGATATGATAAAATTTATTACATCCAAAGAAATCTTTTTCTCTATGTAATTTTATAATTATCGAGATATTGTAAAATATAAATATAAGTGTTTCCTTAAGAAAAGATTTGTTTGCCGCGAAACACCTGTTGAATATCACTACGTCGACCTCGTGCTAATCCACATTACATATATATCCGTGAATGATCGCATAGCCAGAAACCTGGAAAACAATTTTTCTGCATGCTTGATATATACATATATTCGCACTGAATCATCGTCAGTCAATCCGTAACTATTTGAGCTGATAAAAAGTGTTTCATGTATAAAGAAGCACATTCTAATCATATAAATAGAGCGAACATCGGATGCCATAATTGTCAATAATGCGGTCACGATACTGTATAATTTGGTCAAACACATATATTTCTTGTGAATACGCTACTGGTGACTGGCTCCTGTACAAAAGGAAAATAATGACGTGATGACATCAAGTTAGTAAAAAAATAGTATATTCGTGATAAGACGTTTGAATTATCTTGTCACGGGAATCTTATCGTCGAAAAACGACATTTTCTCGACGAATGACATTGATAGTATATGTAAGCGCGTAAACTTTATAAATTATAAATATTATTACATGTAGTTTTTCTTTCATTTTAACGAAAAAAACATTTTCTGTCTTTGTTGAAATATTTATGTATTTGGACATAAAAGTTTTTTTTTAGAAGATAAAGAAACGATACATTCTTTATTCAAATAGAATTTTATTTTTATCTTATAATTTTTAAATAAAACGTGTTTACTTTTATTAAAATAGATATTTATAATAAATATTGAATATTTATGTATATTTGGACATGAAGATTTTTCTATATAAGGAAAACGATACAATCTGAAGATATTAAAATAGAATATTATTTTTATCTTAAATTTTTTTAATAATAATTATTTTAAATGACTAATTATTGAGTTTTTATTTTGATTTTTAAAAGTTTAAAGTTCCAAGCGCATTATGTAAATCATAAGATTTATTATTTCGAAGAACATCTGATTGCGTCATTGAAACTTTACTTTAATCAATGTCAACAGTATATGCAAACACAAAAAGTAAAATTGGTAAGAATAAAAAATAATGACCAATTTGAAATTACTCATGGGAATGTTTCATTAAAAAACAACAGATCCTAAACGTGAAATTAAAGATGCACGTGCCGCATTAATTGATGTCGTCATAATCATTATCGTAATATCGATGCAACAAATGCAAATAAACGATCGAGCGATCAAGACTGCATGTGAAAAGCGAACGGCATTGAATATATATCTTTCGACGATTGTTTTACGTACAAAACATGTTTGTGATCAACGTTTCTCCTATAAAGCACGTCGCGATACGTTTCACCGATTTCTACTGTATTCTATTGTGCAACGTTTCCAAAGAAGACATGTTTGGAATCGATGTTGCTCTATTCAAGAGTTAAAGATCCGAGGTTATAATTTACTCGAAATAAGCGCCGCAGCAATTATCCTTCTTCAAATGAACCGATCAAAAAGTCATTGTAAAAATTAGAAGAGATATATTTATAATGCTGATAGAGTTCGTTTGTTTGTAATATGACAAAACCCACTAAGTATAATTAATAAATACATATTCATTTAATTAAAATAAAGATTTTTAACTGAATTGAGTAAAATGTTGCAAGACTGATTTTTGACGAAGACTTATTGTTAAAGACGTAACGTCAAATCATTTCATATATTTTCTGGAAAAACGCTTAGCTAACTCATTAACGTATACGTAAAAGCAATTTACTTATATGTACCTGAACGCCTTTAAAAATATTATTTTTAGCAATTGGCATGCATGCAATAACATTTGAAACGTTGCCCTAACAAGGACACCAACATTAATATAGCTTTACATCAATTAATAAAATTGCGCTCATGTTGCTAACGTAATAGAATAAGAAAAATGAAAAGTCGTACATAACAAAGTTAATTAGAATTAAATTAGTAATTTATTACAATATCATGAGATTCGTGGTAGAATAATTTGACTTATTTCTCGTCTTTATCAGTTTCTTCATAAAGAATCTTCAATCTTGTAATATAGATATCTTTATATCAATTACTTACACAATAAAAATGCGTTATTTAATTAATTTAACAATTAATTTGCATTATTGTATATCATTGTTCTTGTGCGTCTAATAGTAGATACAGCTTTTGTCATTATTTTTATCTTCATTTTTATTTAATAATTATTCATACGTCTAACATTTCACATGTGTGTGTTTAATTTATTATTATATCATTTCAGCTAATTACAGCTGATGAAGACAAAGTTAAGTCAAGGAAGCTCTGCCATGAATTTTATGTGTCTAATTATTAATTTAATTACAACTAATTTTAAGCTCGTTATACACAACTTTTCTGTTCTCTTATTTTATTAAGCTTCACGTCATTTTCATATTTTTCAACGTCTTTTCCATAACTATATATTGGCTGTATCGATAAAAAAATAAATTATACACAATTAAATTTTTTGTATCTATTAATTATAATATTATTTATTGATTGAATTACAGATTATATTAATTGATAAATGTTCTTTCTAGTAAAAATTTCAATTTATAAAAACTTTTTTGCAGGGAATTAAATTGAGAAGATAAGATATAAATAAGCCAACTCGTTTGCTTTCGAATTAGTTCAAATTCAAATTGTCACTAAAAGGAAGACTTCTCAAAGATATTATAAAGATGCAAAAAAGCCAAGTTTCTTGTGAGTCAAACAAGACTTTCACAAATCGTCATAAGTTACATATCTCAATTAAAACCAACTATCTTACGAAATGCAACGAAGTTTTCTGGACGTATTAAGAACATGGATTATAGAATAGAACTTTATTTCTCTTCAGCTTACAACTGCCAAGAAGGAACTTGGTTTACACTAAATTTCTTGACCATATTCATCCTGCACACTGCGCAAAAAACTCAACACTACCTAACTCTATCTACAATTTTCACTACACCGCAAATATCTTATTCATGACTTTTTGAAGAACACGGATTATAAAATCGCGAGAGATATAAATTCCAAGTGCTTTCGTAATATTCTACGAAATCCAGTGAGTAACATCATTAAAAATATATAAGAAAAAATTGATAATGTTATTGATGAGAAAAATATGACTTGGCTCAAATACATTCTTCAAATAGAATCTTGAAAATCGCGTTTTGAAGGATTATGACAAAATTTTTTATCCTATAAAGAAAGAAAAGAAAATGTTTTCCAACATTCACGTCCAATATGAACGTCAATTTGCTAAGCACGGATTACTCAAAGCGCGATTGACATGATACACATCTTAAGATTTGAAAGAAAGGCGGCGTGCTGAAGCGGCCAAATGCTCCCTTCGTTGTTCGCTGTATGTTACCATCACCGATACTTATTTCCGGTGCTCTCTCACACTAGTCACTGCCAAAACGCGAGACTCAGGGTCGGCTGTTTCTAAGCAGTCGCCAAGAAGTCTACGTAAAACGCTTTCAACATGTATACGTACATGCACGTGTCACTGTTGGATATTTAACTTTCAATAACTCTTTCATTCATATAAATCAAATAAAAAAACTATCATTATATGCAATCAAAATTAATTTAGTTAATTCATGAAATTAATTTCTAAATTCATTGAATAATTAATGATTAATCATTAAATATTTATTTTTAATCCATTAAATTAATATTCATTAATAACTTAAGAAATACTAAGAATATTAATAAAACTTTTCTATGCGTTTAAATATAATATTCTTTCTTTTCATTCTTTGAAAAAATATCGTGACATGGAATAATGCTCTCTTTGCAGCAAGTGACACAGTGTAACACAGTAATCATTTCATTTGTGTTTAACATTGGCAAACTCCAAAGATACTATGATTCACTACGTTACACTGTGTCATCTGTGCCTCTTGCTGGAAAGCACCCAATATCTCTCGATCATCTAACTTCTCAGATAGCATAAAGAGTTGAAAAAGAATTCAGTCCTGTATCATTAATTCTGAATTTATTTTCAGATATAAAGAGAATTTTTTTAAAGTTCCGAAAAAAAATTCTTCTAACATTTGAAAATGAATTCAGAACTGATGACATACGACTGAATTCTTTTTGAATTCTTTTTGAACTCTGTTATCTGGGTTCTTTCGATAACTAACACTACGAAAGTTCTAATCATGAAAAATTTAGTATTCAAGTAATTTATTAAAAATAGGTAAAAATTTGGAAAAACAGTTTAATATATTTAATATATTTAATATTAAGAGTTTAATATATTTAATAATAAGCATATTTGCTTTGATGTATATGTAATAATGCGGATTAGAATTATATATGATCTTATATACAATAATATAAGGTAATTGTGTTTCATATTTCTTTAGTCAGAATAATTTGTTTTTGAGACTCTCTATCGTGTATTTTGATCATACATTTAATGTTAATTGCAGAAGTATGATTTTTATCTCACATTCTAATTACTCTCTGTTTGATGTAATTAGGAAGTAGAATTCAACAGTAGCATAAGATATAGCTTATAAATTGCTTGTGTGCATGAACATAAATAATAAAAATATCGAACAATAAATTAACGGGCGATTGAGAGCCAGAAATAGGCGCAGTTATTGAATGTACTTAATTGAATTTAATTAATCATAATTTATCATTTATTTTTTTATTATTACTTAATTAAGTTATATTGTAATTGCCAATTCTCACTTGGCTTACCAATTAATTAGCAATATGGCTTCTCAAAATTGTGAATTGAAGAGGCTCTTCCGGCTACACACTTGGATCGTTGAAATGCGAATATTGACCATAACTATTGTTCTGACATCGCTGATGAAGGCTCGAATGAAGCCGAAACGTACAACATTGATTTCTTGCGATTTAATGTAAGATCTTGCTTTGAATATATTTTGTTATTTTACGCATTCAATAACTGCGCCTATTTCTGGCTCTCAATCGCCCGTTAATTTATTGTTTATTATTTTTATTAAATATCTCGAGAACTCAATTTGGTTTTAAATCTATTTTATTGAACATAAATACGTATATATATTTTTAATTGTATGCATCGTAAATATAAATACCGCGCATTTAAATGTTTTAAAAATAATTTGAAAAATAAAATTACCAATATGTATATGTATAATGAAACAAAATATGAAAAAAGTAGGACTCCGGTTAGCAGAGTGACGTCTAGTGACGTTTATTTGAACCAAAATAGATGTCGTATCGTCTTTTAACGTCATGCTGTTACTTGAGATAAGATTTCTGCATATCGATAACCTACACTGGAAGATAATGAGATTAAGAACATCAATTTTATTTGAACTGAATATGATCACAAACTTGTCTCGGCATTATACTACAAAAGCACTATTACATTCCTAATTGATTTACTGCAGTTCTTAAGAAATATTGATCGTAAAATTTTACATGAATCATAAGAATTCCCCTGTTGAACGCAAAAATAGCAATTCTTTTAACATAATGTCGACAATAATACGAATATAATTACTATCGTCCTTGTAATTAAATACTTTTTTTCTACAAGGAATGTTATATTCTCATAGAAACAAAACCTTGTTATTCAATTTCGATGTAAAATAATGCATTCGTATTCCACTTTTAAATTTAAATCGACGTTAATCAATGGAATTTTTTAGCAACATTAAAATGTTCCCCTAAATTCTAAAAAAAATTAGAAATTGTCAAATCTCAATATTAAAATGCAAAGTAGTAAATATTAATCTGACGTAGTTATATAAAAAGATATTAGCATAGTAAAGATTTAGATAGTAAAATCAGTTTTAATTTTACGCATAAAGTTTATCATTATAATTTATGTCTGCATAAAACAAAATTTAATAGCGCTATTGAATTTGAAACAAAACGTATCCGAGAGAAACAGAGTGACTTTTCTATGCTTTAAATATTTATTCTTCTTGTTTTCAGCGTATTTATTTTAAATTTTCGACCTAACTTAGCTTAATTTATTTTTAAACAGTTTATAAAAATATAGTGTGTGGTTCAAATTTTTTATCTTAATTTTATCTTATAACGTCGATTTTTTTCAGAATGTAAATACTAATCATGCTGAGGCATAATTTAAAAAAAAAAACTATAATGAGGAGTGAGAGATCTTTCAGAAATTTTTTTTACAAAATTCTAATATTAACATCAGTGTAACATAATGTCTCGAAATTATTTTTTGCGTAATAGCGTAGAAGTTTCAAATTCCTTTTTCTGTATTGAATTGTGTATCGAATAATTTTCAACGATATAACATAATGTTTCAAGTTATACATCATTTTTCGAGTAATAACGAGTAGAACTTTTAAGTTCTTTCTTATATGTATCCAATAAGTAACTACTTTGAACTGTTTAAACATCTAAGTATTTGAATACAAATGTTTGAAATATTTAGAATAACTTACCCCATTTTTTAGGCGTATGACCACAGTACGTTCCTTCTGTCGGATTGTAGAAAGCATCGCGAATTATCTCCCAGCGAGTTCTAGTATCAGGTGCTCGCATATAATCAAACTCGTAGGTACCATTTTGCACTTGCTTGCCACGGACACTCATCACGGCAAATGCTATCGACTGCTCTTTGATCGGTCAATCGACTGAGGTAGACTGAGGTATAGACAGGTCGGTCTTGTCAACCTTCACGCACCGAGCAACTCATGCGGACTGATACGCGGAGATAGCGGGAAACGCAACACGACTGTACTGGTCTTCGCACTTTGCCTGAACTGGGAGAGCTCGCTTGTGGTTAGCGATATGTAGGTAGTGAATATACGGGCGAACGAGCGAGCGAACGGGTGAAAAACGAGCGGTCGTCTTGTGGAGGGGCAAGACATTCGCACGGGCATGATGTTAGACAGCATGCTGTGTGCCGATTTGGCCTGTTGAGTTTAGTGCAGCGAAACTTGATTTTGAGAATTTCAGGGAGAGTATACAAAGTGGATCGAAACGCTTGATGTTATCACGTTACACAAATATCGTTATTTGTGTTTATTACAACTGTTATAGAAATAGCTATTGACGATAAAGAAAAATGTTTACATAATGCTTTTACTCTAGCATTTTTTATCATTTTGGTTTTATAATGTTGAAGATTTTCATCTTTTCCATTGATTTTGAGAAATTTGAAAAAGATTACATTTTTTTTATGAATCGAGATAACTTCGAAGATTGGTGAGGTCGTTATTCAAAAAGTATAACATTTTTTAATTAAAAGCATTGTTTAATTTAATTCCTTTAATAACCTTTTGAATAGTTTCTTTTGTTACTTTTTTTATTTATGAAATAAAAGCAAAAGTAATGCAATTCTAATGGTCTCTGTGATATAATTCTAGATACAAACAAAAAATTTCTCGATTGACTTTATCTTATTAAAAGAATCATTGAAAATGCATAAAAAAGGAATATATTTACATTGCACATACATTCTTGTTTTATATTCGTATCGGCCTTGAATTAAATTTTTATAATTTATCTAAACATTCTAGACAAGTAAAAAAATTATTCTCTATTTAATTGTGTGATTTTATTTTCATTTAATTTCGTTCAGAAGAATTTTGATTTAAAAAATACAATTTTAAGAAATATAAAATTTTAGAAATTTTAGAATTGAGAAATTTGTAATAAAAATCTTAGCTGCGCGGTGTCGGATGACGTAAAACAGAAAATTACTCATATCTTCATTATACTTCTGCTGCTACATTCTTGCACGAACATAAAAATGCGATTTTGATCATACATAAATAAAATAACAAAAAAATATTAAATAGATATTCATTTTTATTATAAAGTATAAGTTTATTATGAAGTATAAATTTTGTATAAGGCATCAAAGACTTGATATTAACTGTAGCGTTAACTGTTTATAAACATGATAATTTTTTACAAAGCTGAACTTGTTACATCTGGATTGATTTGGTTATGCAATTTTTGACATCACTTATGGAGGATAAAATTTCTTTACTAGTATTTATAACTATTCTTTATAATTATATATGAAGGGGTTATTATTTGTTAAGGTTTATATATTATATGTTATTATTTTGTAATTTTGAATTTGTTTTCTAACATTAAAAAAATGACTCGATCGGAGTCGAAACGTTTGTATGTAATCTAATATTATTAAATAGTCTTTTGTATTACGTATTATATGTATATATATATATTTCTTTTTATGACTATTGCAACCTTTCCAATTGTTGCTGTAATCAAATCTGTTCGGAAAAATCAATTTTAAATAACACAGGCACTCAAAATAAAATTCATTATTTGATTCGTAGATTAGTCTACGCTATTTGTACGTATATTAATGCTCTGAAACTGAATCCAATATCCAAATTGCTCTATCAAGTTGCAATTTTTTTATCGATGGAAAATAGCTCGATTTTCTAGTATTTTAGTTATTTATGGTTTTTAATATGCTAGTTAAAATAAAAAAGACAAAAATAAGTTCGACAATCATATGCACACTTACAAAGTTAATATGCAAATTCGTAGATTAAATATATTGAAATATCAAAATAACTATTTTCCGTCGATAGAAAAAAATTGTGACGTGATGGAGAACAATTTAAACTTTAGAGTGTCAAAATACATAAGAATTGTCTAAGCTACGGATCAAAAAATTTTGTTGTATACTGTGTAATTTTTCCTTCATTGGTTCTGTAAAGTTATATACAATATTAAAAATATTGAAAACATATTGGAAAATATAAATGTATAAATATAGCCATATGTGTGACCTACATATAACTTACATTTAAATATAACCAATTATAAATTACGTTTAGAAAATCATCTGTTCATAAAAATATGATATTAAAAAACACGCTCTTCAGCGTTTAAATGTATTCCGTTTAAACGTAATCCATTATTTAAAGCCTTATTATTTTGCAAAGTATTGTTTAAAATAAAATTTCACAAATAACTTCATTACTTAATTTTTTAGAAAATCTTGTTGTATTTTGATTTGCAAATTTCAGGACATCTTGTACATACATTAAAGAAATGAATTCTTGAAAAAAAAAAATTCTTACGTTATATTCTTTGAATCTATTCGAAGCGATTTGAATTATATTATCAGAAATGGCTAAAAAATAATAAATTATTGTATCTTTTTATTGTAATAATTGTAATAATGAATTTAATATACATAAGAATTATACATCTGTAATGAAATGATTTGAATTCATTTTTTCAATTTTACGAAATTCGAAATCAATAAAAAATAAGGAAAAATTCTTGAAATATCAATATGATGAAAACATTAAAGTATAATAATTTTCTAACGTAGAAATATATATAATCTAAAATATTTTATTAGTCATTAGAAAAATGGTAAAAAAAACAAATTAATTGTAAACATACGTAAAAATTTTTAATATCGAAAATAATATTAAAGAGTTGAAATGTGCGATAGAATATCGATAGTATCGCACTTATGTGACGTCATTGAAACAAAAATGGCTGCTACGAAAGATTTGGCGGGATTTGGTCGAATTCTGCGAATAATCAACAACAACGATAGATTGATACACATTAATTAATAAAATTTGAATCATTATAGTGAAATAGAAAGGAAACAGATATATCTTCATAAATTATTAATAACATGCAGTTCCATTCCGAAGGCGGGTTAGAGCTGTTATCCAGAATTAGCGAGAAACCACGTTCGATTAACCTCGACGACGTTCTTTTCTCAACTGAGATCAACAACAAGAGCATCATAGAGATCATCGGGGCTTCATCCACCGGAAAGACTGTATTATTGTGCCAATTCATAGCAAAATGTATACTACCCGCGCAATATAAGGGGATCAAGATCGACGGATGCGATGCCTGTGCGATACTGATCAATACACTTGGCCATATACAGATGAGTAAGATAGCTGAACTAATGACTTCCACGGTACGCAACGCATATCAAGTAGCTAATGTACAACCGTCAGCCGAAACGGTAGACTACATAATAAACCAATCTTTGGAAAACTTAACAGTGATCAGCTGTTGTAACAATGATCAACTCCAGCTGATTCTGCACACTCTCGAAAACGAGTTTCTCAGCAACGAAAGAATCACTTTGTTAGCTATAGATAATATACTAGCATACTATTGGCAGGTGAGGAAAGAGAATGTACTTACTATGAGTTATTATGCTACAGACTTACTCAAAATCATTCGGTCTCAAACATCTCAGTTTCACACAGTGACAGTTTACACTAGATGGGATGGACCAGTGCCCAAGTATGAATCGTATGCGAAATGTACAGATACATTAAAGAGGACAGGTGTAAATTATAGGCTGCAACTTAGTAAAAGTACTAGAATTAATGAGTTTAAGTGTCATGTACAATTTACTAATAATGTAAAACAGATTTATTATACAATTTCTGATTCTGGTATAAAATGGATGAGATAATAAATATAAATTGAAAGTAAATAAGTTTCAATAATTAATCGATGAAAGAAGAACCTTGTCCACTATGTCTAATGGATTTAACAATCTCGAACCTGCTATTGTTATTTGGCAATTTGGATTAAATAATGATATAATTTCTTTAGTTTCTCTTATTTCTTCTGGTGTTATACCTCCAATGACATAAATGATAATCCAATTGTTATCACATGGATGATGTTTTATTCTTCCTTTAGAAAATAAGCTGTCAAAGATATTCAAAATTAGATTTTTTTCAGAAAAATTGAGACAACATCCATTTAATTATATATATATATATATAATCCAGCAGAAATAAACGAAGGTGATCTCTGATGTAAATCAGGAAGTTCATATTTATCTGGCTGAAGTATATCTGTTAATAATTGTTGCAAGATGCCGACACGTCGAACGATCTCTTGAGAACTTGATTTAGACATCAAGGAACTGTAACAAATATTTAAAATGCCACTATATGTTTTTTATATACAAATTTAAGCAAATATGAATATTTAAACACGTAAAATATGAAATAAGAATTAGAATCATTCTGAATCTGAATATATTCAATTTCAAAATAAATTTTGTCTTTGTAAATATAAATATTAAAAAATGTGTAATATGCGTATACAGACATAAATACATATTCCATAATAATTATGTATATATGTTTAAATTATATATATGTATATATCTTTATAGTTTCATACATATAGTTATGTAGAGGCGCGCGTTGCTGTGCTATTTCATATAACATCTTCATAATATGATTCGCTATTTTTGCAGATGTTTCCTTTATACTCTCAGTTTCTGTAACATCTAATTTAGATATATATCAGTATTATGTTGCAAATTATTATATTACACACTTATTACTTATCTTTAATTATTTATTAAGCTCAAACATTATCAGTCTTGATGAATTTATAATCTATATTGTTATAATACATTTATATAAAAAGATTTAATTAGGTAATGAAAAATCAATTTCTTTATCTCTAGATAAGTTATTGATAACTTTATCCACGATATCTTGCAGATATCTTATTTATTCATGAGATATCTGGGAGATAGCTTATGGATAAACTTATTTAGAGATGACGAAATTCGCCATAAAAATAAAAAAGTTCAATATAATTTATATTTTTTACATAAAAATATTATCAGTGTAATAATATTTTCGAGCATATTTTATATATTTGGTATATATTATGTATAAATAGTTTAATATATTAGGAAGATGAAAACAATTTTATATAATTTAGATTGAATACAATTAATTTCATATACAAAATAGATTTTATTTTTCATTGTCAAATAAAATTTTATATTACTTATTATATTCTCGGATTTTGTTTTATATTTGTAATATTAAAATATTTTTCATAATGTGTTAATGACTTATTATTTTTGTATTTTATAGCACATTTTACTAACCGAAAAGCGATAAAGTTTGTTGATATACTGACATCTTGCTGTTCAGTACATTTTCTTTTAATTTTGTAATGTCCTCAAATATAGCATCAGCGATCGCTTCTTCCAGCTGTTGCTCTTGTTGAAGAGAAAATTGTATTTCAGTTCCAGCTAACGCATAAATATGCACCAAAAGTGCCAATATATTGTCTGTATCTAGGCCTCGTTTTTCGCGAGTTTTTATTATATTGCTTAACTGAAAATATTCGAAAGAAGAAATGTAATCTTATCAAAAATGATGCAAATATTGAGAGTGTAAAAGAAACTAAATACGATAATTACTTGCCCAAGCACGCTCGTAGAATCACGACTTACAGCTATGTTTTGTAAAATTAATTTCTCGAGACTAATTAATAGGTCTAACCGTGAAGTCTTTTCTGATGTTAAGGCTTGTATAATTCCTAGTACCACCTACAAAATAAATAATATTCAAATATATGTTTTTCTAAACTATTTATATGATATTACGAAAAAATTATGCATATCTAGAAACCATTTTGGCCAAGTAAAGCATATATTAAATTTTAATATTCCATTATTAAGGTACACATACTTGAAGCTTTTTGCTTGATTCTGATATAGTGTGAAGATCATCTATATCTTTAAATTTATTTACAAGCTTCTCTAAACTATGTGCAGAAATCCTCGTTGCTAGTTTTGGTTTCAGGTTTTCTCTTAGTTTTAAATTTTCTTTTGATGAAAGTATATCGACGAGTATTTTATTCATAGTAGCCAATACTTCCTTTTGTTTTTTTGTGATTAATATATTTATCAGCGTTTTATCATTGCTGGCCAAGCATCCTGGTACATCAACAAATTCCTTAAAACATACAAATACTTTTATGCAATTTTCATGTAATAATTGACAATTCTATAATCTTGTTCATAATATTTAAATAAGATATGTATATCATATTATAATGAGCTATTATACCTGTGGACCACAAAATAGAGGAGACATATTTATTGCAACGTCGTTGTAATGATGAGGTAAATGAGGTAAAGTACACAATATTCTGGATAGCAACGATTCAGTATTATTACTAGTGGAGGTACAAAGATCTAATACTCTGTCGACAAAGATTAAAGATACTCCCTTTCCCTTTGCAGCAACTAAATTCTATATAAAATTAAATATTAAAGTAAAACGTTTAATATTTTTTAATACCTTTGTTGGTCTTTTTTAATTAATTGTAATTATTAGAATTATTCTTTTATAAACTTACATTTCTACGATCAATGGCTACTGGTAACGTTTCTAATTTTTCAGCAACATATTCGCTAAATTTTCCCACTGAATAAATATCTTCTTTCAAATTTAAATATGTTAATAAACTGTTGAACAAACTTACAAAATGATCAACTGCATACTCTGAATTCTTTAACAATGCATTATTTAATGGTGATAATAGATCACTGAAAGGCGGTGTTACAAACAGACCATTGTCAATTAGACTAATAAAAATTGGACGAAATAGTATTGTCACTGAACAGTCCTATAAAAATCAATATATAATGATAAAAATCTTTAAAATCTTTAATAATATATAATAAATTTAAAGTTGGAAACTTGTATATTAAACGAACAAATACTACCTGCAACTGTTGATTAGAACGCATCCAGCTTTTTACGTCTCTCTTTAATTTGGTATAATCTGTTCTATCTTCTAATGGCACTGAATCCTCGTAATTTAACACGTTTGAATGTGCAGCAGTAATAATTGTGCAGTGTTCAAATGCATTTTTCTCTAATATCATCTTAACTGTACGTTGATAAAAAGCTAGATCGGTAGAAGTAGAAATAATAACTACCTTTTTGCAATTCTGTACTTTGACATACTGTAACAAATTGCATAATAAATTAACTATTTAATTATGAAATTTTTTTTGACAAATGCATTTATTTTAATCACATACACGAAAGTTGTACATATCCAATTCATGAACTGACATTGCACCAGCATCCTTAAAGAAGGAATGTATCTTGCCACCAGTATGCCAGTGAAGGCATTCTGTTGCTGCATGATCTATATAGACCGCAGATTCACTTACAAAACTAGCAATATCATGCCAAATATCAACAAGAAATTGTTCCACATCATTAATGACTTCCATTATTCATTAAAAATATAGCATACATAAATGTATTATGGAAATAATTTATCACTTTTACTTTTAAAATAAGTTCAAAATTACAAATTATTGTGTATTCAACATTCAAGTAATATATAGTAATATTGTTCAATGAGACAACATAAATTGTAATATAACAATATTATTTAATCATCCTTGTTAATTGTGCAAAATAGAAATCAACTTTTTACACAGTTTAAATTCGTGACAGTGCATTATTTTTTTATGTTATCATGACAAACTTTAAATTGCCACATGGTTAAACAGCTGCGACTATAAATTATAAGACAGGAGTAGTATAGGCTGCTGCTAGCTGAAACTTCACGAGTGCCCCAGTGTCTTAATGTGTCATTCCATCTTTAGACATAAAACAAGGATAAAAAAATGCGATTCACTTGATGTTATCAAAGAGAAATCCAAAGAAACCTAAGGCTCTTGACAAGGGCGTCCATTCTTGATCCCTGTCTTTTTTATATTTTTCGTGAGATCGTCCAAATTGAAATCGACCATACCAGAAAGAAACCTAAGAGAGGCCACGCCGGTCTTATTCCCGTTACCATCGAAATCGTCCGTACACTACCGCCAGTACACCCATTTTCAGTTTGGAAACTACATGACTACATACATTTTCTGTCACTGTCGATAAAAGGTATGGTTACCGCGATGTTGCAAACGCTTTGAAGCGTTTTTTAATTGGTCAGTTTGTAAAATTCTTTATTCTAATTGGTCCATCAAACGCTTCAAAGCATTTGTAGTGAGACTTTGACCACAGCCAAAATCGTATCATCAAAATTAGATGTGGTTCGATTCTGTACTAAATTTTTAGGATAGAAGCGTGCTGACTATCCATAGAACTTAGGAGGAATAATTTAATGGGTTCTTGAACAAAAAAATTTTAATTTCGCATCTCCTACATATGTAAATAAAAGTTGTTAAATTTTAATAAACAAAACTGAAAATTCAAACAAATTAATTTAGTGACTTTTGTCTTATATAATATTTATCTTATAATATCTTATATAAAATTACGAAGTTATGTTTCTTTATGCAAATTTTCAGTCCGTTTTTACCCAAACATAATTACTAGTATGTATCAAAACGTAATTACTGGCACACACAATTATAGAGACTTAATAAATTAAATCTTTTCTAAATATATACATATATTGTCAATTTAAGGTATAATTTAGCAAAAACGAGCTATAGAGGCCCTCCATCACCCCCGCCAATTTTATCGGCGGGGCTCCTTTTTTTTTT